>NC_034187.2:57624507-57873898 GCF_002021735.2 Oncorhynchus kisutch
TGGTGTGTCTCTGTGCTGTCGAAAGCTGCTGGATAGCAGAGAGTGGTAATTAGTATTTTCCCTTGGGTTAAACTCAAGATGTCCTGCTGTAATGCACAGTAGGTTGTTCTCTCTCTCTCTGTGTGTGTGTGTGTGTGTGTGTGTGTGTGTGTGTGTGTGTGTGTGTGTGTGTGTGTGTGTGTGTGTGTGTGTGTGTGTGTGTGTGTGTGTGTGTGTGTGTGTGTGTGTGTGTGTGTGTGTGTGTGTGTGTGTGCACACGTGCATAGGTCTATTTTTGTGGTAGACAGATGGTTTAAGGTTCAAAACGAATTGACAAAGCTCATTTTCCAGTGCCATCTTGCACATATGTACAGACCTGAGTTGTAACTACCTCCTGTTTTCTCTGTGTGTTTCCAGGTGAAGGATGAGAGGAAAGTCCAGGAGTTGTTTGACCTGGCTGACTACGAACGCTCTGAGGAGCTGCGCAAGGCCAAGAGCCGCAGTAAGAAGAACCACAGCAGGTTCACCCTGCTCCGCTGCAAGCAGCCTGGGAATATAGTGAGTCCTTCTTCCCAGGGAGAGTGAAGGAGTCAGGCAGGGAGGCTCAGCAGGGCCTGGGGTGTGTAGGCCTCAGTGGGAAGTCCTTACTGCAGGTGTTGATTTTAGCTGAAAATGCATTTGAAGTTTTCTTTTGTTAAAAACTGAAACTTGAGGCAAGCTTATCGTCAGACATAGTTTGTGGTTTTCTATAAAGAGAGAGTATGAGACAAAGTACACGCTTATCATCAGACATAGTTTGTGGTTCTCTATAAAGAGAGAGTATGAGACATAAAGTACAAGCTTATCATCAGACATAGTTTGTGGTTCTCTATAAAGAGAGAGTATGAGACATAAAGTACAAGCTCAAATCATATACAACAGGTGTAGACTTACAGTGAAATACTTACTTACAAGTCCTTTCCCAACAAAGCAGAGTTAAAGATAATTGAGTGGCTACGGATACTGAGTTTTTGTATCCCAATAGAGATAAATAGTAATGGAGTCTTTTTCTAGGCACTAATTCCGCCACGGTTCATTGGACAAAGCCTATGGGAAAATGAATGGCGTTTTTGGATAAACTCCGAAAATAAGGTCTGTGGTAAACACAGGCTTAGGAGATCTTGAAGCATTTAATAAAGGCTTCATAATTCATAGAGGTCATGTTAACGGACTGATATTATCTCATAGAACAAAATGTATAAGATCTCCTAAGCCTGTGTTAACCTCAGACCTTGTTTTCTGCTGTGCACACTCCGGTACCTACGTAGCTGCTGTGCACACTCCGGTACCTACGTAGCTGCTGTGCACACTCCGGTACCTACGTAGCTGCTGTGCACACTCCGGTACCTACGTAGCTGCTGTGCACACTCCGGTACCTACGTAGCTGCTGTGCACACTCCGGTACCTACGTAGCTGCTGTGCACACTCCGGTACCTACGTAGCTGCTGTGCACACTCCGGTACCTACGTAGCTGCTGTGCACACTCCGTTACCTACGTAGCTGCTGTGCACACTCCGTTACCTACGTAGCTGCTGTGCACACTCCGTTATCTATGTAGCTGCTGTGCACACTCCGGTACCTACGTAGCTGCTGTGCACACTCCGGTACCTACGTAGCTGCTGTGCTGACTGCTTCACTGCTGGTCCCCCTCCTTGATCGCCTTTGTCTGGTCAATGGTGTAGCCTACAAACTTCATGTTGTACACAAAACTGTTCAAACTATTGCATTCCATGCATTCCATGCATCAGTAAGCGTAAGCAGGATTTCATCTTCTTTTTCAGGGGGTAGTTGGCTACATCAAATCAAATTGTATTGGTCACATACACATGGTTAGCAGATGTTAATGCGAGTGTAGTGAAATGCTTGTGCTTCTGGTTCCGACAGTGCAGTAATATCTAACACGTGATCTAACAATTCCACAACAACTACCTAATACACACAAATCTAAAGGGTAAATGAGAATATGTACATATAAATATATGGATGAGCAATGGCTGAGCGGCATAGGCAAGGTGCAGTGAATGGTATAAAATACAGTATGTACATATGAAATGAGTAATATAAGATATGTAAACATTATTAAAGTGGCATTATTTAAAGTGGCACTGTTTAAAAGTGACTAGTGATCCATTTATTAAAGTGCCCAGTGATTGGGTCTCCATGTAGGCAGCAACCTCTCTGTTAGTGGTTGCTGTTTAGCAGTATGATGGCCTTGAGACTGAAGAAAAGCTTCTGTCTCTCTGTCCCAGCTTTGATGCACCTGTACTGACCTTGCCTTCTGGATGATAGCGGTGTGAACAGGCAGTGGCTCAGGTGGTTGTTGTCTTTGATTATCCTTTTTGCCTTCCTGTGACATCTGGTGCTATAGGTGTCATGGAGGGCAGGTAGTTTGCCCCCGGTGATGCGTTGTGCAGACCTCACCACCCTCTGGACAGCCTTGCAGTTGAGGGTGGAGCAGTTGCCGTACCAGGCTGTGATACAGCCCGACAGGATACTCTCAAATATGGATCTGTAAAACTTTGTCAGGGTTTTGGGTGACAAGCCACATTTCTTCAACCTCCTGAACCCGCACCCTAGTGGGGTCCCAGTTTTGAGGGTCAGCGAGGTGGAGATGTTGTTTCCTACCTTCACCACCTGGGGGCGCCCCGTCAGAAAGTCCAGGACCCAATTACAGGGTGGGGCTGAGACCCAGGGCCTCCAGCTTGATGATGAGCTTGGAGGGTACTATGGTGTTGAATGCTGAGCTGTAGACAATGAACAGCATTCTGGCATAGGTATTCCTCTTGTCCAGATGGGATAGGGCAGTGTGATGGCGATTGCGTCGTCTGAAACCTGTTAGGGCGGTATGCAAACTGAAGTGGGTCTAGGGTGGCCGGTAAGGTGGAGGTGATATGATCCTTGACTAGTCTCCCAAAGCACTTCATGATGACAGAAATGAGTGCTACTGGGCGGTAGTCATTTAGTTCAGTTATCTTTGCCTTCTTGGGTACAGGAACAATGGTGGCCATCTTGAAGCATGTGGGGACAGCAGACTGGGATAGGAAGCGATTGAATATGTCCGTAAACATACCAGCCATCTGGTCTGCGCATGCTCTGAGGACGCGGCTAGGGATGCCATCTGGGCCAGCAGCCTTGTGAGGGTTAACATGTTTAAATGTTTTACTCACGTCGGCCACGGAGAAGGAGAGTGGGTCGGGGGGTAGGAGGGTGCACAGTTCTTGTTAGACGGTGGCACTGTATTATCCTCAAAGAGGTGTTTAGTTTGTCTGGAAGCGTGACGTCGGTGTCCGTGACGTGGCTGGTTTTCTTCTTGTAGTCCGGGATTTCCTATAGACCCTGCCACTATTTATAGGTTTTACACAAAATACATTATCCACATATACAAACTTTGTTGTCAGTATTGCAAACATAAGCACGACACAAACATAAACCTTAACAAAGAGGTTTCCAGAGGGGCGGGTGTAGGCAGGGCAAGTCAAAATAACATGGCTATATACAGGGAGTACCAGTACCAAGTCGAGGTGCAGGGGTACGATGTAATTGAGGTAGCTATGTACATGTAGGTAAGGGTAAAGTGACTAGGCAACAGAATAATAGACAGTAGCAGCAGCGTACACTCAGTTGGCAGTTTATTAGGTACATCACCCCGTTAACAAAAATGGAGTCACATGCACCGGTTCCACTATCTCAGAACTGGCTGGCCTCCTAGGCTTGTCATGGACGACAGTGTCTAGGGTTTACCGAGAATGGTGCAACAAACAAAAACTCTTGTTGATGAGAAGTCGAAAGAGAATGGCAAGAATTGTGCAAGCTAACAGGAGGGTCGCAAACAATGGGGCAGTGGGGTGCAGAACGGCATCTCGGAACGCACAACTCGTCTGTCCTTGTCACAGATGGGCTATTGCCGCAGACAACCACATCGGGTTCCACTCCTATCAGTATCATGATACAAGGCGAGATCCACATGCAGACACAGGAGGCAGATGGTTGGAGTCTTACAATATTTATTAATCCAAAAGGGTGGGGCAAGAGAATGGTCGTGGACCAGCAAAAGGGTCAAAACCAGTTCGGAGTCCAAAAGGTACTGAAGGGCATGCAGAATCAAGGCCAGGGGACGCAGGATGATCAGGCAGGCGTGAAAGTAGTCCAGAGTCAGGCAGGGATCAAAACCGGGAAGACTATCAAAAAGAGAATAGCAAAAGGAGAATGGGAAAAACATGCTGGTTGACTTGACTAACATACAAGACGAACTGGCACAGAGAGACAGGAAACACAGTGATAAATACACTGGGGAAAATAAGTGACACTTGGAGGGGGTAGAGACAATCACAGGAACAGGTGAAACAGATCAGGGCGTGACAGTGCCGCCACCTGGCGTCCTACCTGGGCGCATAACTGGCTGACAAGGGTGTCGGTAGTGGAAATCGGCGATGAGGGCCGGGTCCAAGATGTCTTTAGCAGGGACCCAGCACCTCTCCTCCGTGCCATAACCCTCCCAGCCAGTGCCTCCACTCCTCCAACGACATTTTCACCGCCAGGAGTTCTCGGTTGCCAACATCGTAGTTCCTCTCAGCAGGACTGAGACGATGGGACAAGAAAGCACAGGGATCAAATCAAATGTATTTATAATTATAAAGCCCTTCTTACATCAGCTGATGTCACAAATTCCTATACAGAAACCCAGCCTAAAACCCCAAACAGCAAGCAATGCAGGTGTAGAAGCACGGTGGCCAGGAAAAACTCCCTAGAAAGGCCAGAACCTTGGAAGAAAGCTAGAGAGGAACCAGGCTATGAGGGGTGGCCAGTCCTCTTCTAGCTGTGCCAGGTGGAGATTATAACAGAACATGGCCAAGATGTTAAAATGTTCATAGATGACCAGCAGGGTCAAATAATAATAATCACAGTGGTTGTCGAGGGTGCAACAAGTCAGCACCTCGGGAGTAAATGTCAGTTGGCTTTTCATAGCCGATCATTCAGAGTATCTCTACCACTCCTGCTTTCTCTAGAGAGTTGAAAACAGCAGGTCTGGGACAGGTAGCACGTCCGGTGAACAGGTCAGGGTTCCATAGCCGCAAGCAGAACAGTTGAAACTGGAGCAGCAGCACGGCCAGGTGGACTGGGTACAGCAAAGAGTCATCAGGCCAGGAGGTCCTGAGGCATGGTCCTAGGGCTCAGGTCCTCTGAGAGAGAGAAAGAATGAAAGAGAAAAAGTGAGAAAGAAAGAGAGAATTAGAGGTAGCATACTTAAATTCACACAGGACACCGGATAAGACAGATGAAATACTCCAGATAACAGGCTGACCCTAGTCCCCCGACACATAAACTACTGCAGCATAAATACTGGAGGCTGAGACAGGAGGGGTCGGGAGACACTGTGGCCCCACCCGACGATACCCCCGGACAGGGCCAAACAGGCAAACCACAAATTGACACAAGGGGTCCGGATGGATGCGGATGGGTGCTGTTGTGAACCGATGCTTCAGGTCCACAAAGGCTTTGTCGACAGCTGGCGACCATTTGAACGGTACCTTGGGGGAGGTGAGTGCCGAGAGGTGGGCCGCCAGGGTGCTGTAATCCCGAATGAAACTGCAATAAAAGTTTGTACAACCAAGAAACCGTTGCAGCTGCACCCTGGACGTTGGTTGAGGCCAATCCACCACTGCTTTCACCTTTCCAGAATCCATCTGAACATTTCCCTCAGCCATGACATATCCCAGAAAGGTGATAGAAGAGCGGTGGAACTCACACTTCTCGGCATTCACGAACAGTTCTCCAGGAGGCGCTGTAGGACCTGTCTGACGTGGAGTACATGTTCTTGGGCAGATCGGGGGAAAAACTGGATGTTGTCCAGGTAGACTAACACAAACCAGTTTAGCATGTCCCGAAGCACATCATTGACCAAAGCCTGGAAGACAGCGGGGGTGTTTGTGAGTCCAAATGGCATGACCTGCTTCTCATATTATCCACTGGCTGTGTTGAAGGCTGTCTTCCATTCATCCCCCTCGCGTATCCGAACCAGGTGGTAGACATTCCAAAGGTCCAACTTGAAAAACATGGTAGCCCCCTGGAGAGATTCAAATGCCAAGGAGAGGTAGGGGATAACGATTTTTGACAGTGATATCGTAAAGTCCTCGGTAGTCAATGCATGGGCGCAGGGTCTTGTCCTTCTCCACAAAGGAAAACCCTGCTTCGGCAGGAGATGAAGACGGAGGGACGGCCAGAGACTCTTCTATATACTCCTCCACAGCAATGGTCTCTGGTCGGGACAGAGAGTTCAACCGACCCTAAGGTGTTGTAGTGCCAGGGAGAAGATCAAGGGCACAATCATAAGGACTGGGCAGGGGCACGTTCCTTGCTAAACACTTCCAGGAGGTCATGGTATTCCGTCGGGATAACAGTCTTGCTAACCTCCTGAGGAAGACGACTAGGGGAAGGCTGTGCTGCTTGAAGGCAGTGGGAATGGCAAAATGGGCTCCAACCCAGGATGGAGCTTGTGGTCCAGTCAATCACAGGATTGTGCTTTTGGAGCCAGGAAAATCCCAAAACAACTGGAACATGGGGAGATGCAATGAGGAGGAACTGTATAGTCTCACTGTGGTTACCAGAAACCCATAATTGAACGGGCACAGTACTATGGGTGACTTCCCCTATAGAGAGGCCGTCCAGTGCCCTAGCATCCAAGGCACAGAGATAGCTTCGGAGCTTGGGTTTCCCACGCAGCCTATCGTGCAATCCATAAGACATTCATCAGCCCCAGTGTCAATGAGAACTCAGAACAAGAGCAAAAAGGGGTGTGCGGGTGATGGGTATTAGGGAACTCCCAGTCTGACTCACCATAGTACTGGTACCCACTAGAGACAAGGGTTTCCTAATAGAGCAGGTAGCAATAAAATGTCCTGCCCTCCACAGTACAGACAGCACTCTCATTATTGCATTCCCTTAGGCTTCCATCCATTTTTGTGTTTAAGGCGATAAGAGAGTCGAGGTCCACTGGCAGTTCCCGAGCAGCTAGCTCATCCTTTACCTCCTCAGATAATCCGTGCAGAAAAGTATCAAAAAGACGTGCAAAAGTCCATCGCGTAGTCTGCCAAACTACGGGAGTTTTGATGTAAGTCAAGCAGTTTGCTGGACGCCTTTCTTCCAGATACCGGAGACTCAAAAACTTTTCTCACCTCTGCCATGAATTCTTGCAAATGACCGCAAATGGCAGATTGTTGTTCCCAAACTGCTGTAAGCCCAGGAGAGCACCCTTTCCCGACATTAGCGTAATTATACACGCTATCTTTGATCGGTCTGAAGAAAACGAAGATGGCCGTAGCTCAAAAATAAGCGAGCACTGAGAAAGGAAACCCCGGCAGGTACCAGGATTCCCCGAATATCACCCTGGAGGAGGTAAGCGGGGTTCATGGGGAGTCAGGATAAGCTGTACAAACTCACAGATAGGGAAAGATTCCTGGGTGATTGAGGTTTTTCAGAGGTGGCAGACAGTCTGAGCTAACTCCCTGATTTTCTCCATAATAGCCTTTAACCCATGTTCATGGCATTCCGTCAAGGAACTGAGCCCTTCCAAAAGGCCCTGTACCAACTCCTCATGTCTCCCAATGGTGGCTCCCTGCAGGGAGACAGCATGGCGGAGCTGGTCCAAGTCTGCTGGGTCTCTCATGGCCAGTTCGTACTATCAAGGCACAAGGCGAGACCCAGATGCAGACACAGGAGGCAGATGGTTGGTGTCTTACAATATTTATTAATTTAATAATCCAATCTGCTAAAAACAAGAAGAAGCTGCTCCAGTGGGCACGCAATTCTACCAGCTCTCACAGTCTCACATCAGAATTGGACATTCATGTTTCTCAAACATCAAATTTCAAAGTTGTTCCAAACGTCAAATTTCGAAGTGTTTAAGGGTAAGTTTAGGCATTAACTCTGAATTTGCAAGTTTAGGGTTAAGTTCAGGCATTACCTCCAAATTCTTAAGGTTTGGCATTAACTCCGAATGGTTACGGTAAGGGTTAAGGTTTGGGATAAGCTTAAAACAAAATTATCAAAAGCAACTTTCAAACTTGCAACCTTGGAAATCAGAGGTAGGTGCCTACACCCATCTGCCATCCCCATCCACAATGCCCAGCAAAACCGAAACCTACTTGAAGATGACAACCCTCACTGTTTCCCCTAGTGGCCGGTTTCCACGTTGTCTCCTGACGTCCTCAGATACGAATATACGTTGAATACTGACTTGTATCACAGGTGACCTGGCTGCGCGATCACCAACACTGGACAATTGAGGAGTAAAAAAACATTGCCTGGTCTGACGAATCCCAGTTCCTGTTGCGTCATGCTGATGGCAGAGTCAGGATTTGGCGTAAGCAGCATGAGTCCATGGCCTCATCGTGCCTGGTGTCAACGGTACAGGCGGTCGGCGGTGGTGTAATGGTATGGGGAATGTTTTCCTGGTACACGTTAGGTCACTTGATACCAATTGAGCAACGTTTCCATGCCCTGAAGAATTCAGGCTGGCTGGGACCGTCCGACCCGGTACTAGATGGATGTGCCTAATAAACTGACCAATGAGTGTATGTGGTAAGTGTGAGTATGCAAGTGTGCACGTATGTGTGTATGTGTGTGTTGGGGTATCAGTGTAAGTATGTGTGAGTGTATGGGTAGAGTCCAGTATGTGTGCATAGAGTCAGTGCAAGAGAGTTAGTGCAAAAAATTAAGCTTTCTGTGCCCATCTCTCACAAATCCCTCTAAACAATGCTTACACCAATTTATTCCTTTCAAATCCATGATGGGAGTGTGCAAGTGCACTCTTAAGAAGGAGGGGTGGAGTAGCCTAAACTTTCTCATCTTCTTTCAACCAATCAATTGATTCTTTCCTTTTTGTCTTCAGGTTCCCAATCTTGTGTTTTTGGCTGTTAGCCCCGAGGAGAAGGAGTCGTGGGTCAATGCCCTCAATACAGCCATCATCAAAGCCAAGAATCGCATTTTCGATGAGGTAGGTCAGTCACTCTTCTCCTCCCCTTCCCTGTCTCTATTTCGCTAGCTCTCACTTCTCCCCAGCTTTCTAAAGCTTTTCTTATTTTTCTCTCTCATTAGCGTGTCTCGCGTGCAACATTTATGAATGAAACCTCCAAATGCCTCCACAGCCAGCCCTAAAAAAATTTAACCTTGCAGTTACTAAGCACACTGTAAAATTGGTGAATTTGGACAAAATCACAGCCTACATCTATTAATACGGGAAACACGTCAATTCAATCTCCCCAGGCGTGGATGAGAGATCAAAGTGTTTATATCTCGCTGACTCATCCATCTCCATCGGGAACAGAGTCCTTGTTAATGCTCCGTCCCTGCCGACGCCCACATGTTTTCCCAGTGCCTCACGATCAAACAGTGGCTCACTCCCCATCACACACTATGGGGTGAAAATCCATCTTCCGTAGCTAGAGTTCGTCAAGAAGTGAGAATGAACTCTGCATCATGTCTGCCGCCCTGATAGTAAGAATCCTCTGTCAACGCCCTACAATGTACTCTACTCTAATGTACATCATGTTCTGTACATTACATTCCCATAACTCTCCCTCCACAAATATACATTTCTGTTTTGCTGACTGTCAAAAAATGACTCGGTCTCTTTCTGATTGTCTCCTTAGGTTACAATTGAAGAGGACAGTGTCCTGGTGCACCCTACACGTGATCGTGCCAAGATTCCCCATGCACGGCGCTTGCCCACCCGGGGACATCTCTTGGCTGTGGTGGGTGTTGCTACCTTGGCTAACATTGACAATTCAGTTCCAAGTCAATATTATATTTTTGGAAGGGAAACAAGGAATTATACTGTTTGTATTGTAAGGATTATCCTGGTCTGTTCCGTTGAATGCTAAACTCTCTTGTGCTCCCCCTAGGCATCCACCTCATCAGATGGAATGTTGACCCTTGACCTTGTCCACGAGGAAGATGACTCCACCCCAGAAGATGAGGAAGAAGGCTTCTGGGAAAATAACTTCAGGGTTGACCTAGACAAATGGACCACATGTCGTCAGCGTTCTGGCACAGACGTCTCCAAACTCTGTGTCACCACAAAGGACCTAAAGGTACCCAAGACGGGCAGCCTGCCTTGCGGGAGCGAGCTCTCCTGGGACCGGGTGCACCATCTTGAGGCTCAATCCCGTACCCCTCCACCAGGGAAGAGGTTCAGTGCCCAAGGTAGGAGCCGCTGCGCCTCCATGGATGAGGTCCTTTCCTTGCGGCCAGTCAGGGGTGTCCTTCACCCTCACCCCATAGGTGAACCTGTCCAGCCTGTCGGACCACTGCAGAGTCTTATTGCCCAGAAAATGCAGAGGGCTCAGGAGCTGCTGGAAGAAATGCGATTGGAGGAACTGCAACGTGCAAAAGGCTTAGACTCACCCTATCTAAAGGGCATTGACTCACCCCGTTTGTACCATTTAAGAGCCTCTGAGTCTCCTCACTCCAGGGCCTCAGGTTCACCTCGCAGTAAGAGTAGTGACTCCCCTCGTTTGAGGGTGAAAGACTCGCCTCGTTTGAGGGGGAAAGACTCACCTCGTACGAAGGGCAAGAAGTCCCGCTCAAAAGGTACAGACTCGCCCCATTCAAAGAGGGCTGACTCTCCTAATTTGAGGGGTAACAACTCTCCCCGTCTCAGGGTTACTGACTCGCCCTGTATGAAGGGTTCGGATTCTTCCAGTTTCAAGGAAACAGACTCGCCAAGTCTGAAGGGTTCTGACTCCCCACGTCTCAAGAACATTGGTTCACCCTTTTCAAAAAGTTTTGACTCATCAAGTCTGAAGGGTTCTGACTCGCCTCGCATCAAGGATACTATTCTGAGGGGTAAGGACTCGCCAAATATAATTGGTAAGAACTCCCCAAGTCTGAAGAGTATCGGCTCACCTTCCCTGAAAGGTGCTGACTCGCCCTGTCTGAAGGGTAATGACTCACTCCATAGTAAGAGTGCACACTCACTTCTCAGTGACTGTGATTTGGAGAGTAGACGGGCGGAGGCGGAGCGACTTCTGCAGGAGGCCGTCTCCTCCTGGCGTCAGGCTAAGGAGGTGCTGGAGGAGGTGAAGGAGCTGCAGACGCAGTCACTAAACCGCCGCTCTGAAAAGAAGACTATAGACAGTCCCCCAACACCACCACCGGACTATAGGCTGGAGGACGCATGCCTCTGTCGCCACCACAGCTGAAAAGCACGCTGGGTTGTCTCCAAACGTAGAGAAAATAAAAGAGCACTTGGGGTATGGAGTAAATACATTTTTTGTCACATTTTGTTGTCATAACATGCCAGTGTTGAAGTACAAAGCTTTTAGGCTGTATTGCTCCCTTTGCACTTTCCTATCTTGATCCTTGCATTCAGAAAGTATTCAGACCCCTTCACTTTTTCCACATTTTGTTACGTTACAGCCTTATTCTAAAATAATGAGAATTGTTCAAATGTATTCTTTACATAAGTATTTAGACCTTTTGCTATGAGACTCGAAATTGAGCTCAGGTGCATCCTGTTTCCGTTGATCATCCTTGTTTCTACAACTTGATTGGTGTCCACCTGTGGTCAATTCAATTGATTGGACATGATTTGGATAGGCACACACCTGTCTATATGAGGTCCCACAGTTGACAGTGCATGTCAGAGCAAAAACCAAGCCATGCGGTCAAGGAGCAGGATTGTGTCGAGGCACAGATCTGGGGAAGGGTAACAAAAAATGTCTGCAGCATTGAATGTCCCAAAGAACACAGTGGCCTCCATCATTCTTAAATAGAAGTTTGGAACCACCAAGACTCTTCCTAGAGCTGTCCGCCCGGCCAAACGGAGCAATCGAAGGAGAAGGGCCTTGGTCAGGGAGGTGACCAAGAACCCGCTGGTCACTTTGACAGAGCTCCAGTTTCTCGGTGGAGATGGGAGAACCTTCCAGAAGAATAACCATATCTGTAGCACTCCACCAATCAGGCCTTTATGGTGTGTCCAGACGGAAGCCATTCATCAGTAAAAGGCACATGACAGCACGCTTGGAGTTTGCCAACAGGCACCTAAAGGACTCTCAGACCGTGAGAAACAAGATTCTCTGGTCGGATGAAACCAAGATTGAACACTTTGGCCCCAATGCCAAGCGTCACATCAGGCACCGCTCATCACCTGGCCAACACCATCCATACTGTGAAGCATGGTGGTGGCAGCATCATGCTGGGGGATGTTTTTTAGCGGCAGGGATTGGGAGACTAGTCAGGATCGAGGGAAAGATGAATGGAGCTAAGTACAGAGAGATCCTTGATGAAAACCTGCTCCAGAGTGCTCAGGAACTCAGACTGGGGCGAAGGTTCACCTTCCAACAGGACAATGACCCTAAGCACACAGCCAAGACAACGCAGGAGTGGCTTCAGGACAAGACTCTGAATGTCCTTGAGTGGCCCGGCCAGAGCCCGGACTTGAACCCGATCTAACAAATATCTGGAGAGACCTGAAAATTGCTGTACTGCGATGCTCCCTATCCAACCTGACAAAGCTTGAGAGGATCTGCTGAGAAGAATGGGAGAAACTCCCCAAATACAGGTGTGCCAAGCTTGTCACGTCATACCAAAGAAGACTCATGGCTGTAATCACTGCCGAAGGTGCTTCAACAAAGTACTGAATAAAGGGTCTGGATACTAAATGGGATTTTTTTATTTTTTTATTTTTTTTATTTAAAAAATAAAAACCTGTTTTTGCTTTGTCATTATGGGGTATTGTGTGTAGCTTGACGAGGAAAAAAATTGAATCAATTTTAGAATAAGGTTGTAACGTAATAAAATTTGGAAAAAGTGGAGGGGTCTGAATAGTTTCTGAATGCAGTGTACTGTATACTAGTCAAATCAAGTTGAGCAAGTAGTGAAATAATAATTTCATTATCACTGCCGTTTGCTTTCTGATTTGAATAGGTTGGATGGACCTTAAACCCATAATATATTTTCTGTGCACTCATTTTTGTTCCCTTTGTCAATGGCTCTGTGGTCCACTGTGAATGGAGGGATGGTCTTCTGGGTTGTAGGAGCAGACCATGGCTCAATCCTGGTTCGTGGATGAGTGGGTGACAGACTGAGAGGCATTAACAGGGCTAAGAGCAGAGTTTCCGTGCCTCTGTAACACTGACACCACCAGGGAAAGTAATGCTGCTCGTGTATTTACATGTATTATCCGCCAGAGGTGGATTAGGTTTCATTGGAAAATACTTTGTACTGTAAACATAAACATTAAATGCTTTTTTTATAATGGACGAATGGAATGAGAATGTGTTTGAGCGGAAACAGTGTCTAGGGAGCATTATTTCCTTGCGAAATTCCTATGTGGAGAAGCTGCCTGGGATTGCTCTCTTTCGGTTAGCTTCAGTTGTTGACAACTTGCAGTCAAGTCCAATGACCTTCAAACATCAAGAATTTCCCCAGTCTCTTGGTGTCAGAAACCTAGTACTGTAGTTGTTGGTCTTCTCAGAGACCGAATACAAAGGCGATCTTTCTCTTACTGTGAGCGTGTCAGATAATGAGCTGTTTCCTCATCCCTTCTCTGTCCTAAACTGAGCAATAATATTCCAGGGACAGACTCAAGATGTCTGTTTACATCATGCAATCAAACTGATTAATGTCACCAATTGGATTCCCAAAACGTATAGCTGAAACTCACGGACCACAAGGCCACTTTGATTGATTGCAAGGATATTAAAGTAGCTAACTACTTCGCTCTATTAAATGTACTTTTATTATTCTGGTCATGTAACATGGTCTTCTGCTTGTACTCAGAATGCCTCTATTGTTTTGGTTAATTGAAGTTCTATGATCTACAAAAGCCTGCATGTGAGTGATTCGGTGGCAGAGAGCAAGAGAAAGTGCTCGTTAACTCTGATCAGCTTCTGAGGAGAAATGCTATTATGGGATTATAATTGCAGGCGTCATGTTGAGTCTCTGTAGCGTTCGCTGCAATTCGAATTAAGTGGGCAGATGATTTCAACAGTTCTTCTGTCTCTTCCAAAAAGGTGCACAGGGTAATCTCACATTTCAGAGGCTTTCATTAATTATTACATGAGGATCAATTATTTTATGAGAGAGGGGATAATGAAAGCTTCTGAAACATTTTCAGGGCACAAAGATGTTAAACTTGGAGATATGAAGATGGGTTGGTCACACTGCACTATTTCATACCAAAAGGGTGGAAATCAATGTTCTCAGTATCATGTCCTTGTTAGGTCACATGGTTAGCCTTTCCCGCCATGTCATTGGCTGACTGCCAAAACATGATTCATAGGTCACTGAGTTGAAATTCAAATGCACAGTGTATCTAGGACAGGACAAACATCACTCCATTACACCAGGCTCACCTTACATACAGTTAAAATCAGTCACGTATGATTGCGGTTTATTGGTTTATTTAATTATGTGTATGTATGTGTCCTTTCAGCAGCAATTATATGCCCTTGGTGCACATGACAACATGCAATATAGTAGGCCTAATGTTGATAACGAAAGAGATATCCACCACTGCTTTGTAATCTGAGCTAAGCCATAGACCAGCGTACAGCAACTCTGCCAGAAAGAAGTGAAAAGGCGTTAACATGTCTCAAGCAATCTGCATAAATAGATTGTATTAACAGTAATTGTGAAATGACTAATGTAAGTATAAGTGAAATAAATTATTTACACTGAATTCCCTTTGTCTTTCATCACATTTAACTACCGGTTTGAGTGCCTTCGGTGCAGAATTTCATTTGTATCATTTTACCCATTAGGACTGAATTAAGTATTCAAATTTAATAATACATTATTACGAATGTGACTCACGGCTCCATCTTTACTGCTGTGGAAATTCATTTTACCCCCCATCCATTTTGTATTAGAGGAGTGATACTGCATGTTCTTGCCAGTAGCCCTGTTTAAACAGAGGGATTAACAGTTTAAAGGTTGTATGGCAGAGCAGATGTGACGGTGGAAGAATCACATCACCAGATCCCTTTGTGTGTGTGTATGTGTGTGTGTTTGGGGGGTGGGGGGGGGTGGGGTGGGGGGGGGTGGGGGGGGGGGGGGGGGGCTGCTCCGTGCTCCATTGTGACTCAACAGCCTTGCAGCATCTGGCTATAGCTTGGCCACTGAATCAAATGTATTAATAATGACGCTCCAGTTATGGCATTAGTAATATTGGAGCCTGGAGCTAAAGTGCTACTGCCTGGCCCCCGTTTTCATCAGTTTATTTTATAGGAGAGGACTTCATAATAATAGATAAATATGACCTAAGTGAATGGATGCAAAATGACAGCTAGAGTACAGTAAGAGTAAACATAACAACATCAGACAGGTAGTTACTGTACGCTATTGGAGCCAACAAGAGCAGGAATACTGAAGCACAACATCAGGCCTCAGCATGTAGAAAAGACCCCAACAACAACATTGGTATGCAGGAGAGAGAAACATAATTTCCTCACGCAGTGCTCCACGTTGCCATGCTTGCCTCGAAGGAGAACGTGTTCGTTTGGAGCAGGGAGGTTACAACTTGCTCCTTGTCATGGCCCAGCGAGGGACGTTAGCAACAGCACTAAAAATACATCCTGCTTATTACAACCACAACATGACTAACCAACGGCACGTTCAGAAGCTGTATAGGAGGAACCAAAGCTCTGAAGCTAATGCGTCGTTCCTTTGCAGATGAACGCACCGCGCACATGGTGGCTTATAAAAATAACATGACAACGAAAGGCTTTTAGGGACACAAGGGACTGAATATTTCAGAGGCAGTAAAGTGGGACTGCAGCGATAGGATAGCATGGTATCTCTGGAGTTATAAATCCCTTGATGTGGCTCAGCTGTGGGTCTGCTCAGCTGGCCGGTCCAGCCACTTCAGATGGGCTAAGCATGTTCTAGTGTGCATTGGCTAGTGTGCATTGGCTAGTGTGCAGTGGCTGACACTAGGCAAAAGGACTGAACTGAACAAATTGGATGGACATATTTTACATACAGTATTTTATGGAAATGTTAAATGAGCCCCATTGAACACAAATTAAGGCCGGTCTACACACCACATGAGGGACAGAGTTTTACTGTGTGTGTGTGGCAAATGTATTTCTTGCACTTGATGCATGTGCACTGTTTCATCCTGTCCTTTTTTGGTCACACACACATGGCAGTGCTTCTTGTTGCTATCGGTTGCAAACTGGAATGATGAAAACACTTAGTTCAGGAATTTTACTAACATCTAACTCACTCACATATATAGTTGCAGCAGGCCAAGGTAGGAGAGTCAGACACCTGCACATGCAACAACATAACTCACACTTACTTCCAGTATTGGAGTTGTTGGTTTTGTGGGTCAGGCGGATGGGCACCAGCATTCTCCTCCTGAATCCTCCTCACAATGGCTGCAGAAGCTGGGGTCCTTGGGATATGTTCCCTCCTCTGGATTTGAGGTCTTACCAATGCCTTGCCCAGCTCCTTGAGAAAGAGCCGTCTCCTCTGGAGGTTCCCTCTGTTTCAATCTGGGTTCAACGCCATCCAGATGACAAACGCGTTGTACGCCGAGATGTGCAAGATGTTGAAGAATATCACGAGTGGCCAGCGTAGGGTTCTTCTTTTGCAGGTGTAGCCAGTCACCAGCATTGTCCGCCACTCCTCTTGTGGCATTGTAATTCATTATGATTTCTGTTTTTTGATGTCCTTGACCATAGATTATCCCATCTCTATGCAGCGCACTCATGAGTACCACATTTATGCCTTTCTTTGGCACGTAGGACACTAGGGACGTGTCGGCAATGAACACAAACTTAAAGGAATTGATAGGCCTGTTAGGTGTATTCAACATCCAATTTCAAAAATTTTTGACATCCATATTTCTCCTCCTGCAGGCTGGCCCTGGGGCTGGCTGAATCTACCAAAGTGGAAGATGTACCTTCCACACTAGTTTCTCTCTCTGCAAAAATTATTTCTAAGGCCCTCTGAGCAGATATTATTTTTGCCATACTGATTGATTGTGGTAAGGAGCCACACACGCAAAGCTATTTATTTGTTGTGTGCCTCCCCCAATGTGCACCTGGCTGGGGTAGAGTGTGGGAAAATACAGCATTTTTGACAATGTATTGAAATAATGTATCGAAATAATGTATTGTAATAACATTGTGCACTCAATGAAAATGTGTTATTTTACATGTTCATGAGTCTCAGGTTGAATTAGAATTTTTTATTTTAGTACACATTGAAGATGGGTCCCACAGACCCGAACACCACACAAGGGTTAAAGTTCTTTCAGCACAGTAAAATTGCAGTAAAACTGCTATGGAGTCAGGGGCGGCAGGTAGAAAACCTCCCTGTCTGTGGTTTAATCTGTGCTTTAAATTCATTGCTCGATTTAGGGACTTAGGAGGGGGGGGGGGGGGGGGGTACAGAGATGGAGTAGTAATTTAAAAATCATGTTAAACACTATTATTGCACACAGAGTGAGTCCATGCAACTTTTTATGTGACTGGTTAAGCATATTTTAGATTAGTGGCACACAATATCAATTTGATCCATTTTCAATTCAGGCTGTAACACAACAAAACGTGGAAAAGTCAAGGGGTGTAAATACTTTCTGAAGGCACTGTTCTCATCAATGTGTAGCATAAGATCAAAAACAATCAATGTACATGTGAAAACACAGATATTGTAACAAACTATTTTTTTAAATCAACCTGCAACTAATGAGGCCCCTCCCACATCAGTGGATAACTCCATAGATTTAACTCCATGGCTCTGCTTACTCTTAATGGAGTTAAAAATAGTCTGTCCCAATGAACTGCAGATATCAACATTGACTCCAGGGAGTGTATAACTCTCTTGAGGGTTAAAATAACTCCCAGTAGAATCAATTTAACCCAAAACATTTTCACACTTTTGTTAGCAGTTGATGTTACTCTTCAATAACACAAACCCCAAAGCAAATCAGGGGGAGGAAAATAGGTTTATTCAAAGAGGATAAATCACAGATGTTATGCTGAGAGGTAGATGGTCATTCTCCCCTGTCCTCAGTGATGCTCTCTCAGTTATTCCCTCCCATGGTTCTCTCCCCAGAACAAAGGGACAGCATGTAGTTTTATAACCCAGCCTTAGCCTGTGGTTGACCAATTAGAATTCCTTGCAATAAAACTAGCCAATGGCCAAATAACAAGCATCCTATTTCAGAAGACTTATTCCTCCCATGCCTCTGAACCATTGATCAATAATTCCCTACAACAGAAAAAAACACTATTTCCCTTAATCGTTATTACCCTATTGACTTCTCGTCCTGTTGACCTCTCGTCCTGTTGACTTCTCGTCCTGTTGACCTCTCGTCCTCTGTCTCCGCGCTGTGTATTTATCTTCCAAATATTCTTACACTTTGATTTCAACTATCCTTTATTCACGGTGTGTTTAAGGCATTTTCTGACACAACTGGAGTGCTCAACTCCCTATCCACAAAGTTCTATTGTGCAGACAGACTGATGTATATGAATGAGCATTTAGTCACCGGTGCATTTATGGTGCACCTTTTAGAGCATGAACAAATATCAGATACTTCCGTTTGCGTTAACAGGCGGGCACCTTCTAATTTGTACTTCACACATTATGCCACATTGCACTCACATGCAACGCACCACACTATCGGTTTCCCACCACGGTATAATGGGTCATTTCGTTATCCCCGATCTTCTCCCCATCGTCATAATGAAATAGTTAACTACAGGTTAAATCCAATAATAAATCAAAAATAGTCATCATATTATATTCTCTCAGGGATTTCATAGAGGTTATTATGCCTCATAGGCTGATTTCCCATCCACCACAACCTCGAAATGGAGCACATCCTCTACACACTGAAGGGGTCCACATCCTCATGCACTCCAGGGTCCACATTGAGTCACTGAGAAATCAAATGTGTTTCTGGAGCGTGGCGGTGGATCGATTGATAATGAGAGACTGGCTGCAAGATAGACAAACTAGTCCCAGGGTTCCTTAGATTCTTTAAGCTCTTCTCACATGGCGTCTCTTATCATTCACATAAACATATTTCATAGCACACAAAGAGGCCCCCTCCTGCAATGGCTCCAGTGGCAAAAACCTTTGAGTTGTGAATTTCATATTGCTTCTTTGATACATAGGTTGAACAATGATAGTACTTCTGGTGCTAGCCTTGAAGTTTGTAGCACAGCTTTTGTCACTGAAATGTACAGGCTTTAAACGCAATCCTCTACAGTCAGCTGAGGTCCTGTCTCCTCGTGTAGAATTCACGAGATACAAATTTGCCTTGTCTGTAACTATAGGTTTACCATTGAAGAGGCAGAATTTAGCATGGCTTACTATTGGTAGTTGTTCATTGACTAGAGAGTTGCTATCCCTTTTAAATAAGAAGTCTTCACCTCACCCGACTTCTCTATGTAAACACGTCAATCTCTGATTAATGTTTTGTTAATCCCTTTCCGAAGGGGCTGATAGCAGGTCTGGGGAGATACCAGGTGGGGTCCAGTGTGGTAATTGGGTGTGGGAGGGAGAAGAGCGTAGTGATTACCCTGGGAACCCCCTGGTGTAATGGTGGCAGGGGACTCTTGGAGGTAGTAATGGAGGAGCGGGGGGGGGGGGGGGGGTCACGCTGGATCATGTTGACATTTTGGTTGTGATTAACATACCCCTAAGTGGTATCTCTAATCACTTTTTGATGTTTTTTTACATTGCTATAAGCATTATGTATTACAAGTCTTTAGATTGAATTAACCATTATCTGCTTGAGTGCAGCTTGAGTGCAGTGTGCATTAGGGTACACTTACATGTACGTGTGTCCATATGAACAGCAGTCTTCAGGATTAGTAATTTACGTTTTATCCACTGTTAAACAGGAAAACAGTTTGGTCTTAGTCTTGCTATGCTGTGCACATCACGATACAAAATCATCTCTAATTTTCAACTGTAGGTCTATGGTGCGTGTATCTCTTGGTACTGAAATAGGGATTATGTAAGTGAAAGAAAAATACAATAGTTAATTGTAAATGGATTGGATTGAATGTTAAATTTACTTACATTCTGAAGTAGGCTACTTAGGCTGCATTGAGACAGGCAGACAAATTCTGATATTTGTTTGACTAATTGGGATACTGACCAATCACATCAGATCTTTTTCAGCGCTGATCTGATTGGTCAAAATTATTTTATGTAATTTTTTACATCAGCAGTTGTTATACAGGGCTTTACAGATACCCAGCCTAAAACCCCAAAAAGCTACAAGTGCAGAAGCACATTGTCTAGGAAAAACTCTCTAGAAAGGCAGGAACCTAGGAAGAAACCTAGAGATGAACCAGGCTCCTACGTTCAAGTGTTCAGAGATTGACCTATAGGGTCAAATAATAACCACAGTGGTTTTATAGTGTGCAGCAGTTCAACACCTCAGGAGTAAATAACAGTTTGCTTTTCAGAGAGAGCGAGAGCGTGAGAGAGAGAAGTGAGTCGTAATTTATATTTGATACATTTATAGTTCTATTCATATTCTTATTGTTAGAATATGGTTCAGTTATTGTCTGGACATTGAGTTGGCAAATACAAGGTATCTGGTTTGATCCCAGCTGCTATCCCCCACATTTGCTACAGTTTGGAAGAATGTCATGCCATGATAAACCATCTATACCAACAAAATAAAAAATAAAATTAAAATAAACATCTATACAGTACCTGAACCTCAGGTGTTGAGCCTCTCTCTCCTTCATCCAACAAACCCCCAGATTAAGACAGGAGGCAACAGTATGGTTACAGTGCCCCCCAAGGGTTAAGACAGTACAAGCATGCTAGTGAGCTCAGGCCTCAATACACATCCATAAATATAAACTTCAAGCAAAATTATTTAGGCAATGGCTATATAAGTGTACAGAAACACAACCAAAAAAAGTTAACTTTTGAAAGTAATTAGCCTAAAAACCAACCTTCACTATAACAATCAAAACTCAAACAATCTCTGGATGAACAGATGTTTCTGTATAATTGTACATGCACACAGATGTACGATCTTAATTTGATCACCCTGTTGCAGGAGAACTTTCCTACAATGCAGGAAATGTTTAACTTGTAGTGTACAAAGGCTTCTGAAGTTTGTAATTTCCACTTTAAATTACACCTTTTCGAAAAAGGTATCAAGCCCGACATTAA
This sequence comes from Oncorhynchus kisutch, assembly GCF_002021735.2. Taxonomy (NCBI): domain Eukaryota; kingdom Metazoa; phylum Chordata; class Actinopteri; order Salmoniformes; family Salmonidae; genus Oncorhynchus; species Oncorhynchus kisutch. The sequence goes on from NC_034187.2 coordinate 57,645,688, forward strand.
ACATAGTCCACATAATATTTCACACTTCTTGTTGCGGCAGGATTATTTTCCTACCGTGGCAAACTGTCTCAAATGAAGATCCTACATCTGTACACAGAGAGGGTATCGTTTCACTGGATGCTTACGTTCGTTGTAAGACATAAAGTAAAGGGGTCTGACAGGTCAGCACAGCAGTGTATTCAACTGGCCTCAGGTTGTCTGATGCAGCAGCTGGGCCTTGCAGCTGCCGACACATTGTCCGGATAACATTACAGAGAATACCAGGTTTATCCAGTGTGCCTACGATGCAGGAGGCTGTTACATAAGCCCATTCCATCTTCAGCTTCATCATGTAGCAAAACTGGCTGAATATGGTGTAGTTTTTGTGTATGTGTATTTGAGTGCATTGGTGTGATTGAGTGTGTGTGTGTGTGTGTGTGAGACGTGCATGTGTGCATTAGTGCACAGTAGTGTCCAGGCGTGTGTAAGTGGAATGCGTGTCAAAGCATCAACTAAGTAGATGTTTTTCTTCCTCTGGACAGGCGTTTTGTACGTCTGGATTGTATTCAGAAAAAGGGATGATGACTCCTGATCCTTTAAGACCCACTTCACTGAAGAGGTTGTCTCCTCTAAGAGGTCAAAGGTTAAAGCTGTTGTTCTCCTGTTTTAGAAACAACAATCAGCCTACTGTGCTTAGGTTTATGTAGTAATTCATGTGGGAATTTACAGTATGTGTGCATGTATGAATCTAATACAGACTGTCTGCAAATATTTCTGGCAATGTTGGTGTGTGTGTGTGAGTATGTGAGTGTGTGAGTGTGTGTGTGTGTGTGTGTGTGAGAGAGAGAAAGAGAGAGCTAAAGCCTCTGTTACTCAACCAGATGTGGCTGATCTGAATATGCACCCATTTTTTTCACTTCTTTAGCTGGGTCAAATCAGGCCTTAGATAACACAGGAAAGCAAAGCAATCATCTTTTACCAGCGCGGGTTCCAATGAGCCAGTGCTGACTGACGCAGTCATACCAAAATAAAGATTTAAGCTGAAGATAATGTCATATAATAGACTTAAAAAGAGTATTGGTAGCTATAAACTTAAAATATCTTTCATGTGTAGTGCCAAAAGAAAATGTAAGGTCATTGATGAATCAATTAATCTACTTTTAATAAATATAACTGCTAAATAGGAAGAATATTTTCAGTGAAATACAGAAACCCTTACATGATTTTGTTCATCTCTACTGGTGAGATGCTATTGGGGCATTGACAGGCAGACATTTTCCCACTCCCCTCAGACAGTCCAAGGGGATAAAAAAAAAAAAAAAGAATCACGGACAACAACAGAGCAAAATACATCAAACAAATTCATTTGGACTGGATAAAGGAGAACCTGGGATGACCCACATCACCTTTCATGTCAATATTGTTTATCAAGCCTGAGCAGCAAAACCCAAACACCTTTGCACTTGTTTATGGTCACAAGTTCACTACCCTTTACACAGACAAAATGACAAAACCGAACGGATGCTATTTGAGTTCAATTTATGCAAAACACCAAGGCAAGGCTTATCACCAGCTGCTTTGATATCACAAGTGGAAGCCATCAGTCACAGCACTGACCATATTGCCATCTAGTGGGACAGTAAAGACAGTGCTATATGCGCTTCATTCTGGATTCAGTTTAGTTTGTTTTTAACATGGAACTCACTCCACAGTTTTCAACATGGTTTAGCAATACTGCATTTCACTTGCTGTTATGGCGTTTCGGAGAAATGCATTTATTAAATGAAATATACTGTTACACTTCCTGAAATGTGTGAAATGAATAGAAGAACTGTAGAACTAAATCAATTAACTTGTCAGGAGTCAGCTTTAGTCTGGGCTATGTCTCATTGAGACTGACGATTCACAGATACAGTGCAGACTGTTCCTAGGAAGTGCTGATGGAGGTAGGAAAAAAATTGCTGTTATATGACACCATGGCGATGGCTGCCAACATACTCATGTTTGCAACACAGAAATGATCGGAATGCCATGAAGAGGATGCGGAACCTCACTTCAAAGGATTTGGTGTTTATGAAGTCAAAGTGTCAAGTCTAAAGAGGAGTCGGCACTGAAAATGTGACTGATAGGAATACAAATTCCATACAAATCTTATCAACTAGTTCATGTTTAGATGTCTAGACATGTGCAATTGTTATCAGTGTGGAACATTGTTTTTCTAATTCTGGGTGGCCATCCAAGGACATAGACTCAATGTTAAAGGGAGGCTGGATGTCCTGATTTGGCCTTATTTTTCAACTTGGTCATTAAGAAATGCAGCGGCCATGACTGAAGCCAGTCATGTATCTTGTGTGTGTGTTTACACGTGGCCAGCCTTTGTATATTCACTCTGCCAAAACAGTTCACAATTACAGTCACTCACCCTTGTAGATAACTTGTAACAGTCTAACCAGGTCTTGATGTCGCCTAGCTAGTGCTAGCCAACTTCTTTCGCTAATTAGCTTCAGCAGGCTAGTGGTGATCATGGCAAAATTGGTTTGACATTGAATAGCCTCTGGGGCAAGTTATCAAGAAATTACACAATGGAAATGGGACAATATTTTCATGTTGCACATCTTTTATGCTTTCAATATTTGTAGATGAATTTCTACCATTTATAGTTGGTTTGAGGTTTTAAAGTAATTGAAATGTGGAGCTATTGACATTTTTACATATTGTCCCATGTACGTTGTGTCATTTACTGATGGTCCCTTACCAGACCCATAGGGATATTGAATATCATGCCAAATGGACCATTGCATTACAGTCAGGTATCTTGCAGCTTCGCTCAGAATTGATGATTACTTGGGTGCTGCCAGCTGCGGGTATTGAAATAACCCAACCGAAGGAAAACTTGTTACAGTACCCTTCATTCCGTGACATACACTACATGACCAAAAGTATGTGGACACCTGCTCATTTTTTTATATATTTTTTTTAACCTTTATTTAACCAGGCAAGACAGTTAAGAACAAATTCTTGTTTTCAATGACGACCTGGGAACCATGGCTTAACTGCCTGTTCAGGGCAGAACGACAAATGTGTACCTTGTCAGCTCGGGGATTTTAAACTTTCATTTCAAAATCATGGGCATTAATATGGAGTTGGTCCTCCCTTTGCTGCTATAACAGCCTCTACTCTTCTGGGAATGCTCTCCACTAGATGTTGGAACATTGCTGTGGGGACTTGCTTCCATTCAGCTACAAGAGCATTAGTGAGGTCAGGCATTGATATAGGGCGATTAGGCCGGCTCGCAGTCAGTGATCCAATTCAACCCAAAGGTGTTTGATAGGGTTGAGGTCAGGGCTCTGTGCATGCCAGTCAAGTTCTTCCACACTGATCTCGACAAACCATTTCTGTATGGACCTCGTTTTGTGCACAGGGGTATTGTCCTGCTGAAACAGGAAAGGGCCTTCCCAAAGCTGTTGCCACAAAGTTGGAAGCACAGAATCGTCTAGAATGTCATTGTATGCTGTATCGTTAAGACTTCCCTTCATTGGAACTAAGGGGCAGTACCCTTCATCGATAACCACATTCTTTTGGAGAGATTGGAAACCCAAATTGGTCTACACGGACAAGTTCTGGCCTGGTTTAGATCTTATCTGTCGGAAAGATATCAGTTTGTCTCTGTGAATGGTTTGTCCTCTGACAAATCAACTGTAAATTTCGGTGTTCCTCAAGGTTCTGTTTTAGGACCACTATTGTTTTCACTATATATTTTACCTCTTGGGGATGTTATTCGAAAACATAATGTTAACTTTCACTGCTATGCGGATGACACACAGCTGTACATTTCAATGAAACATGGTGAAGCCCCAAAATTGCCCTTACTAGAAGCATGTGTTTCAGACATAAGGAAGTGGATGGCTGCAAACGTTCTACTTTTAAACTCGGACAAAACAGAGATGCTTGTTCTAGGTCCCAAGAAACAAAGAGATCTTCTGTTGAATCTGACAATTAATCTTAATGGTTGTACAGTCGTCTCAAATAAAACTGTGAAGGACCTCGGCGTTACTCTGGACCCTGATCTCTCTTTTGAAGAACATATCAAGACCATTTCAAGGACAGCTTTTTTCCATCTACGTAACATTGCAAAAATCAGAAACTTTCTGTCCAAAAACGATGCAGAAAAATATATCCATGCTTTTGTCACTTCTAGGTTAGATTACTGCAATGCTCTACTTTCCAGCTACCCGGATAAAACACTAAATAAACTTCAGTTGGTGCTAAATACGGCTGCTAGAATCCTGACTAGAACCAAAAAATTTGATCATATTACTCCAGTGCTAGCCTCTCGACACTGGCTTCCTGTCAAAGCAAGGGCTGATTTCAAGGTTTTACTGCTAACCTACAAAGCATTACATGGGCTTGCTCCTACCTATCTCTCTGATTTGGTCCTGCCGTACATACCTACACATACGCTACGGTCACAAGACGCAGGCCTCCTAATTGTCCCTAGAATTTCTAAGCAAACAACTGGAGGCAGGGCTTTCTCCTATAGAGCTCCATTTTTATGGAACAGTCTGCCTACCCATGTCAGAGACGCAAACTCGGTCTCAACCTTTAAGTCTTTACTGAAGACTCATCTTTTCAGTGGGTCATATGATTGAGTGTAGTCTGGCCCAGGAGTGGGAAGGTGAACGGAAAGGCTCTGGAGCAACGAACTGCCCTTGCTGTCTCTGCCTGGCCGGTTCCCCTCTTTCCACTGGGATTCTCTGCCTCTAACCCTATTACAGGGGCTGAGTCACTGGCTTACTGGGGCTCTCTCATGCCGTCCCTGGAAGGGGTGCGTCACCTGAGTGGGTTGATTCACTGATGTGGTCATCCTGTCTGGGTTGGCGCCCCCCCTTGGGTTGTGCCATGGCGGAGATCTTTGTGGGCTATACTCAACCCTGTCTCAGGATGGTAAGTTGGTGGTTGAAGATATCCCTCTAGTGGTGTGGGGGCTGTGCTTTGGCAAAGTGGGTGGGGTTATATCCTTCCTGTTTGGCCCTGTCCGGGGGTGTCCTCGGATGGGGCCACAGTGTCTCCTGACCCCTCCTGTCTCAGCCTCCAGTATTTATGCTGCAGTAGTTTATGTGTCGGGGGGCTAGGGTCAGTTTGTTATATCTGGAGTACTTCTCCTGTCCTATTCGGTGTCCTGTGTGAATCTAAGTGTGCGTTCTCTAATTCTCTTCTTCTCTCTTTCTTTCTCTCTCTCGGAGGACCTGAGCCCTAGGACCATGCCCCAGGACTACCTGACATGATGACTCCTTGCTGTCCCCAGTCCACCTGGCCGTGCTGCTGCTGCTCCAGTTTCAACTGTTCTGCCTTCTTATTATTCGAACATGCTGGTCATTTATGAACATTTGAACATCTTGGCCATGTTCTGTTATAATCTCCACCCGGCACAGCCAGAAGAGGACTGGCCACCCCACATATGCTCTCTCTAATTCTCTCTTTTTTTCTCTCTCTCGGAGGACCTGAGCCCTAGGACCATGCCCCAGGACTACCTGACATGATGACTCCTTGCTGTCCCCAGTCCATCTGACCGTGCTGCTGCTCCAGTTTCAACTGTTCTGCCTTATTATTATACGACCATGCTGGTAATTTATGAACATTTGAACATCTTGGCCATGTTCTGTTATAATCTCCACCCGGCACAGCCAGAAGAGGACTGGCCACCCCACATAGCCTGGTTCCTCTCTAGGTTTATTCCTAGGTTTTGGCCTTTCTAGGGAGTTTTTCCTAGCCACCGTGCTTCTACACCTGCATTGCTTGCTGTTTGGAGTTGTAGGCTGGGTTTCTGTACAGCACTTTGAGATGTCAGCTGATGTACGAAGGGCTATATAAATACATTTGATTTGATTTTGATTTGAAGGGGCCTAGCCTGAATCATGAAAAACAGCCCAGAACATTATTCGTCCTACACCAAACTTTACAGTCGGCACTAAGCATTGGGGCCGGTAGCGTTCTCCTACATCCGCCAAACCCAGATGGTGAAGCGCAAACCATCACTCCAGAGAAGGCGTTTCAAATGTTCCAGAGTCCAATGGTGGCGAGCTTTATACCACTTCAGCCGACGCTTGGCATTGCGCATGGTGATCTTAGGCTTGTGAGCAGCTGTTCGGCCATAGAAACCCATTTCATGAAGCTCCTGACGAACAGTTATTGTGCTGACGTTGCTTCCAGAGGCAGTTTGGAACTCGGTAGTGAGTGTTTCAACCAAGGACATACGATTTTTACGCACTGCAGCACTCTTCGGTCCCGTTCTGTGAACTTGTGTGGCCTGCCACTTCAAGGCTGAGCTGTTTCCAGTTCACAATAGCAGCATGTACAGTTGACCGGGGCAGCTATAGCATGGCTGAAATGTGAAATCCTATGACAGTGCCACATTGAAAGTCACTGAGTTCTTCAGTAAGGCCATTCTACTGCCAATGTTTGTCTATGGAGATTGCATGGCTGTGTTCTCAAGGAAATAGCCGAATCCACTAATTTGAAGGGATGTCCACATACTTCTGTATAAATAGTGTAAAAAAAATCCTATCATCTGGCAAATCTAGGTTTTGGACAAGACTGGCTTTATGACCAAAATGATCCTTTTTACACATATGTTTCTGACTCATATTGATGTCACTAAGGCCGTTTTCAAAAACAGAAGTTGCTTTTTAGGATCAGTCTTTACATTTTCTGTGAGTCAGATGATTTCTGTGGCTTCTGTTATTGATAGAGGAACTTCTGAGGTGTTTCTTACTGTTGGCAGTAAAACAGCTATCCCCCTAACAAGTCTTTAGCAGTGTGCCTAAATTATATGAATTAACTGGAAAGGTGAAAGCAATATGGCGTCATCCCCAACACTAGCCATGCCACAATAAGGCTTGGAAGGGATAATAGCAGTACTAATCCCCCACTCCATTTGCACAGCACTAAGCAACCTAAAACCAGTATAATACATTGTTAATGGCATGTTCCACAGTAGCCATGCCCCTCCATCTCTAACGTAACCCGTAAACCCCACCCCCTTCATGTCCAGTGTGCTCCACCTACCAAGACCTCTCTCATGAATTCTTAATGCCCGTGATGCCCAGCAGATGGCAGCTGTGGGTGATATTAGAAAACAAAGCCAGCAGACTGTGTTCGTGAGGAACTGTAACTCATACACCACAGTGGCCCAAGGCCTTATGGGTTCCATTACACTCACACTCCTCACATCTCACTGAATACCTTGTAAAAATATTTAGTTTTGTGAGTTTTGTGAGTTTGGTCCAGCCAATGTAATATGCTGACATTCTCACTCCTTTGGTCAGTTGTTGGTAAATTGTACATCATTGCTACATGTGCCTAGCAGTGAATGACATTTGTGTAGTTAGGTAATCATTTTCTGAAGACAAAAAACTATCAACTATCAAAGCATTTTATTTTTCTGTTCATCATTTTTTTTATTCAAAACCCCTCTTTTAAGATGTTTACAGCACACCAAACACATAACTTGTCACAACAGCCAAGGATGGAAAATAATCTATATTGAGTGTGTTGGGTCAGACTTTGGCCCCTTGACCTGTGCTTTATATTAAAACAAAATGACAAAGACGTTTATTTTAAAAAACAAACATGAAACACCAAACGGTTGGAACTGAAACTATTTACATATTGCCTTACAAATAATAGATTAAAGTTCCTGCTATGTAAAATACCAGTACAATTATAAACTAACTTGCATCGAGAGCAAGACAAAGTTAAAAATGTACTTAGGGATGCGATTAAATCCTAAATCCGAAGCAGTTTGACCTTAACTTTAAAAACATTACGGCCGTGCCACTCTGTCACTTTTACCGCAACAGCAGCGTTAACAGTCAGGCTACAGTATTTCAAGCTGTAAACAGATATGTCCTTGTTGACCCATCTGTTATAGATGGATGTTAAGGCCAAACCGCTAGGTTTGATTTAGACTAGAGATTACCGGCCCCGGTCCTAGAAAGCCACAGCTCTGTGGCCCTCAGAAATGTTTTGGGGTCAGTTTGCACATCAGTTGGCAGTGCGCCTCCCCAGGACTAACGCTGGTATAGAAACTGTTAGACTACTGTTTTGGACCTCCCCATCTCCCATTATTTTTTTAATTCCTAAAACAAGTCATTTCTGTGTGAGGGATTAAACAGTCTTTGCTATGCTATCTTACGCGAGACAGGACTTTCATTGATGGGTGGAAACTATCTGGTACAAAATGCATTGAGGGGAAAGAGGAGACCGTTTGTGGCAGACAACGATGATGGTAGAGGTTCCTGAACTTCCTGTTGCCTCTTTTCTAGCCTGGTATCCCTGGCTGCCTGAGTAGTGAGCATGGTGCTGTGTAGAGTGCTGTCCTGTAGGGGGCATTCTTTCCTCACCGTGGCCCAGAGAGGTAGATGAGACTTGGCTGGACCATAGAGAACGATAAGAGGCCTCTAGTGGCCAAAAGGTCATATTAGCATGGGCAGCGCCATTGAGGGCTTCCAACATTTTAATTTAGTCAACTGTGTGGAACTTCCAACTTCATTGGCTGATCCCTCCTGATGACCCTGTTGGAGTAATGTTCAACTGGGTCATCAGGCAGAATCAGCCAATCGTAAAGAAGAAAATTGACTACTTCAAAATGGAGATTGCCTTATAGGTGCTGCTCATGCTGTCACAGACACTATAATAGCACAGATACAAAGAGGAGTCCTCTATCTATCTCTATGGGCTGAACTGGACTGGACTCTGGGCTGCATGGCCTGTCATGGGTCTTGGAACGCCATTGGATGTTTGTTGAACACTGACGTCAACGAGGGACAGTGTGGGCCACTTCTGTTTTGCTGGTCATTGTTGCGACAGCCCTTCTTAAATTAGTCCATAACACACCTCTAGTTGCAACTGATCATATCATTGGCAAGCCATTCGAGATAAAACCAGCCCCCCCCTCATCCATTTATTTTAGAGCCCTTACACATTGAAGAGATTTGGGGTGGTCATTTAACATGGAATGATTAACAAATGAATTGTCGATAAAATCTCATCTCATATATATAAAAACGAAGAAAAAAAACAGCCTCTATAGTGATATCTATGGTATACAAAGAGAAACAATCTGCAAGATCACACTTTTTTGTGGTTATTGTTCTACAGCTTGGATCTGGATCCAGAGGTTGGCTGGGGAAAGACAAGCCTAGTCATCATCGTCGTCATCGTCATCATCATCATCCTCCCCTTCATCCTCAGCATCCCTCTTCCTCTTCTCAACTTTGACTCCTGCCTTCTCCTCTGCACAGGACAAAAGCCAATCAAAATGTCAGAATTTGTCTGATAAAAATAAAAAGAAGGGACAATCATTTCTAATCAGGACCCATTAAAAATTAACAATGGCAATCAAATCCAATTGGCATTTCCCTTCATTCAGAATTCGATGATATCATATCCACAGGCTGTGTGGGAGTTGATGCACAACCCACTGTATGTTCCGCACCCACATACCCATCTCAAAAACACCTGAGGGAAAACAAACACAGTACCACCAGTATACATCTGTTCAGTCACGTAACAAAGTCCACCCTGTAGACTGAATTACCATTAGCGAAACACTGCAAGAGAGGCCAACGTGCTGACTTTAACGGTCGTGTCGTGTGTGTGTGTGTGTGAGCGTCGCAAAATAAAATGTACACATACATATTTTTCAATCATTGCACCCACACTGCTCGCGAGCGTCTGCGTTGCCAGGCGCTTAAATAGAAGTTGATTCTATTTGTGACGCAGAACACGCTGCAAGTCCTGCCTCTCCCATCTCCTCAATGGTTTTTAGAAGCATATACCCAAGTGCCATCTTCTCATTGGGTTTTAGGAACATATACCTATGTGGGTGATTGAAAGATGAACTGAGGTCGGTTGTGGTACTGCACCTTATTATGAAAGTTAGTTGCCAATCACCATATAAAGTCCAAAGAAGAAAAATAATCCTGGAAGGAGGCGAGATGAGTAGAAACGATTCGGTTGACCTTTTATCTGTGGATTAATTGTCAGAGTAGAGGACCTTGTGCATTTAAGGTAAAATAACAACTCAATGTTTTTATCCCAGGACAAATTAGCTAGCAACAGCAAGCTATCTAGCTAAATAGGACATATTAGCTAGCTAGCTAAATTGCCAAAAATGTCTAATGCTTTTCGACCTGTCCCCAAATTAATATAATTGATTCAGATGTTGTTTTGATATTTCAACCTCCGTATTGCGTTTGGTGTGGTTTGGGCATGGTGTAAGGAATCCAGTTTGGTTTCATGTTAATGTAGTTCTCTTGCATCAAAGTACACTTTCAAAGGCTCCCCAATACCTCAGATCTAATGCATACATATAAGATAGTAGCTAAGTATTCTTGCTGGCAATTTATATAGCAAGGCTTGAGGCCCATGCAATTTCCACAGAGTTGGGTATGGCTGCCTTTTCCTGTTACGCTCCTTGCCTATGGAAAACCCTGCAGACTAAACTTAAACTTGAGTCTCTTGCCCCCCTGTCGCCCATTTTAAACATTTATTGGAGGATATTTATTTTTGTATTGCTTGTAACAGTTTTGGGTAATGCAAGATCTTGTGCGGTTCGGGGAATAACCTGTGTGGAAATGTAATAATCTGCTGCTGTATTTTTTTGTGTTATCTGTGATCGTTTTGTTTGTCTTGTGTAGTTTCTTAATCATTGTACCTAAATCATTGTACCACCTCCCAAAGGACATCCAGCCAACTTGTCAACTGTAGGAAGCATCCCTGTGGAACGCTTCGACACCTTGTCCATGTCCCAACTAATTGAGGCTGTTCTGAGCACAAAATGGGGGAGTGCCGTGCAACTGAACATAAGGAAGGTGTTCCAAATGTTTGGTATACATGGTGTATGTTGACTACATCAATAGATCTGTGTCAGACAAACATATCTGACCCTTTCCAGGCTAGAGTCCATGTACTTGGGTTTGATTACTAGTCAATAACAATTCTTGTCCTCACCTTTTCCATCCTCCTCCTCTGCGTAGTCATCATCATCCTCTTCATCCTTAGGAGTGGGAGGAGTTCACATTCTTTAATTAAGCATAGACTCGAGTCTTCGGGAAATAAAACGAAGATGTTCTGAAAAAAACATGACAAATATTCCAGTTGTCTCACCTGGATCTTTTCCTTCATTAGGTAAGAGAGCCCAACCTCTCTTCCTTCCGAGACCTCCTCTTCCTCCTCCTCGTCGTCATCTTCATCGTCATAGTCCCCTGTTGGTCCGGCTCCGTCCTCCCCCTCATCATCTATGATGAAGAAGCATTTCGTTCAAGAAAGTTCAGCTTAAATATCACTGACACCACGTTGTTGTGTTGTGGTAGCCATACTCACCGTCGGCGTCTGCCTCTGAGTCAGGGGCCTCGTTGTCCTCCTGGTCGAAGCCGTCCAGGTAGGTGACCTGAGGCAGCAGCTCAAAGATGCTCTCACGGTACTCCTCAAGTGTGGTGATTTCACAGTTAAACAGGTCCAGGCTCTTCAGGTTCTTCAGATTTTGCTGTGGTTTTAGAGAGAAGGGGTGAGAGCACACCCTATCAGACAATCCTTATTAATAAATTCTCTCCAAGTACTAGTCTCCTTGTGGATGGGATGATTAGTTTGTGCTATAATATAATACCCGAAGCTAACAGTAGTTTTCCCAGATAATATAAAACCAGCAGCCTCGGGACAAACTCTAGCCTTTTGGGGCCCTAAACGAGATTTGGTGTTCTTTTCTCTCCTTCTCCCCTCACAGGTGAAAATCATCACTCCCCAATCAATCATCAATCAGAAGACACACCTCCTCCTGTTTCCTACCCAATCACAGTTCCTTTCCCTTGGTTTAAAAACCCTGTCAGTTGTTTGCTCTAGAGCTCAATCTCTCTGTAAATCCCATGTCTGTAGATCACTCTGTTTCACCACCTCCTACTATGGCTCTTTATGTATTGAGCACCTCCATATCACTTTGTCCTCACCTGTGAGTATCGTTTTTGGTTATGGTGTTTGTTTGCTGGTGGGAAAAGGGGGAAACAAGTCGCCCATGGGCATACACTACCCGTAGGTAAACTTTTAAAGCTAGTTAGAACTGGGAGGACCACCCACTGTATTTTTGGTTAGTTGTTGTTGAAATAGGCTAGTCTAGCTTAGGGGTGTTTTGGATGCTTATTGTTTCTTTCCTTGGGTCCAGCTCAGCCCCTTTTCCTGCTCAAAATCAATGGGGGCCCCTGGAGGTCTGGGCCATGATTATTGCAGGTTTAGATAGCTGGCTAGACTAACTTAACAGTCTAAAAATTGTTAGCTGACATGGCTAATTGAGGGACTGCCAGTGACTGACATAAGACAAATTGTTGATGCACAACCAAATGTTTTACTTGCACCTTGTGTATTCTACTATATACTAAGTCTCAACAGTAAGTGTATTTATTCCTTTGTTATCATTTTTGTGCTTTTTCTGCATTGCTGAGAAAGCACTTCACTGTTAGTCTACACAGGTTGTTTACGAAGCATGTGACAAATAAAATTTGATATAAGACCATGACTGAGTCCCAAAAAACTGCTTCTGCCTGGAACCGCAGAATGCTACAACTGTAGCATTAACGACTCTACTTACCAGGGCCTCAACATTGCTCAGCTCCTTTATCTTGTTGCCACTCAGGTTTAGATATGTCAGGTTGGGGGATTTCTCTGAAAGTGTCTCCAAATGACCCGAGATATTGTTGTCACTCAGCTCCAACTGTGAGGAAAGAATAATATATTTCTTGATTAATCATTTAGGGAAAAAATATATAATCCTGCATGTCAAATATTGGTAATTGGGAGTGAAGCCAGAGTGGCTTTTAATTCCGCTAAGTAAATTGTCAGTGAGAATTGATTGCTCAAAGATCCGGCTTCCCTACTCACCTTGCGCAGTTTGGGCAGCGAAGGTAGCTTTGCCAGGGAGGTGAGTCCAACGTTGACCATGCTGAGGAATTCCAGCTCCTTGAAGTCATCTGTCAGGCCCTCTACTTCACCATCACTGGTGCGGCAGTTATCCACCACCAGCTCTGTCACCTGTAGGAATAGTCATCACCATACATTAGACACTCTTGAAAATGAGATGGTGCATCTCAAGAGATGTCATCCTTCAAAATGTAAAATAATAATTCATTAAACCAAATTAAAATGCTTAGCTAGTTTGCATTTTTATTGACAAAGGCAAACATTTGATTTGTTTGTTTTAATTCACCATTTTGTAATCTTATTGCATGTTGATTGGAAAAGCTGACCCTTGACCTAAAGTCAGCTGTTTCCTGTGAACACATGCCTTTTCAAAAATGTTCTGCTTGAATGCCTTGTGTGGACAAGACTGAAGCCCTGTCTGGAAAAACGCCACGGCTGGAGTAGCTGACTAGCTACAAAGCTTCAAGAGGTAAAAATATAAATGTGCTAACCAATGTGTATAACCCCTGGATGACTGACGGGGGGCACTGTATTGACGCCACTGCACAGTCGTCTTCGCACTCCATTTTTTGGGGGGAAGCTATAGAAACATTCAATAATGTCTACATTCTTTGATATTCTATTACAGACACATTCATGCATACTTTATATTAATATGCGCTGAACAAAACATGAAACATTTTCCTTAATGTATTTTTTTTTTGTACTAATGTTACTGTCCCCACTATAATGACAAATACTTAAATACATGTAACTTTGTCCTTAACATTTAATTGAAATACTGTAGAATTACATTCATTCCTATGGAGGATTGGGGAGTGCCAATATGGCCGACTGGTGGCTTCAAAGCCTCAATGGTCAATACATACTTTTGGTCATGTAGTGTATGTGGACACCTGCTCGTTGAACATTCATTCCAAAATCATGGGCATTAATATAACAGCCTCCACTCTTCTGGGAAGGTTTTCCACTAGATGTTGGAACATTGCTGCAGGGACTTCAGCCACGAGCATTAGTGAGGTCGGGCACTGATGTTGGGCAATTTGGCCTGGCTAGCAGTCGGCATTCCAATTCATCCCAGAGGTGTTCAATAGGTTTGAGGTCAGGGCTCTGTGCAGGCCAGTCAAGTTCTTCCACACCGATCTCGACAAACCATTTCTGCATGGACCTCGCCTTTGTGCACGAGAGTATTGTCCTGCTGAAACAGGAAAGGGCCTTCCCCAAACTGCCACAAAGTTGGAAGCACAGAATTGTCTAAAATGTCATTGTATGCTGTAGCAATAAGATTTCCCTTCACTAGAACTAAGGGGCCTAGCCCGAATCATGAAAAACAGCCTGCGACTATTATTCATCCACCAAACTTTACAGTTGGCACTGCATTCAGGCAGGCAGCGTTCTCCTGGCATCCGACAATCCCAGATTTGTCCATCGGACTGCCAGATAGTTTAGTGATTCATCACTCCAGAGAAGGCGCTTCCAATGCTCCTGAGTCCAATCGCGGTGAGCTTTACACCACTCCAGCTGACCCTTGTCATTGTGCATGGTGATCTTAGGCTTGTGTGTGTGGTTGCTCGGCCATGGAATCCCATTTCATGAAGCTCCAGTTCTTGTGCTGACGTTGCTTCCAGAGGCAGTTTGGAACTCTGTAGTGGATTGTTGCAGCCGAGGACAGACTCTTTTTACGTGCTTCAGCACTCGGCGGTCCAGTTCTGTGAGCTTGTGGCATACCACTACGCGGCTGAGCCGTTCTTGCTCCTAGATGTTTCCACTTCACAATAACAGCACTTACAGTTGACAGGGGAAGCTCTAGCGGGGCAGAAATTTGACCAACTAACTTGTTGGAAAGGTGGCATCCTATGACCGTGCCACGTTGAAAGTCACTGAGCTCTTCAGTACGGGCCATTCTACTGGCAATGTTTGTCTATGGACATTGCATGGCTGTGTGCTCAATTGTATACACCTGTCAAATGAGTGTGGCAAAAAAAAAAAAAGCTGAATCCACTCATTTGAAAGGGTGTCCACATACTTTTGGTGATGTAGTGTAGCATCAGCAATCCAGGGATTACAGTGCATTCAGAAAGTATTCAGACCCCTTGACTTTTTCCACAATTTGTTATGTTAGCTTTATTCTAAAATTGATTAAATAAATAAAAATCCTCAATCTATACACAATACCCCATAATGACAGGGAAAACAGGTTTTTATATACTTTATTTACATAAGTATTCAGACCCTTTGCTATGAGACTCAAAATTGAGCTTGAGTGAATCCTGTTTCCAACTTCCTTGATGTTTCTACAACTTGATTGGAGGAGTCCACCTGTGGCAAATTCAATTGATTGGACATGATTTGGAAAGGCACACACCTGTCTATATAAGGTCCTACAGTTGACAGTGCATGTCAGAGCAAAAAAACAAGCCATGAGGTCCAAGGAATTGTCTGTACAGCTGAGACAGGATTGTGTCTAGGCACATCTGGGGAAGGGTACCAAAAATGTCTGCCGCATTGAAGGTCCCCAAGAACACATTGGCCTCCATCATTCTTAAATGGAAGAAGTTTGGAACCACCAAGACTCTTCCTAGAGCTGGCAGCCTGGCCAAACTGAGCAATCGGAGGAGAAGGGCCTTGGTCAGGGAGGTGACCCAGAACCCGATGGTCACTGACAGAGATCCAGAGTTCCTCTGTGGAGGAGGGAGAACCTGCAAGTAGGACAACCATCTCTGCAGCACTCCACCAATTAGGCAATTATGGTAGTGGCCAGACGGAAGCCACTCCTCAGTAAGAGGCACGACAGCCTGCTTGAAGATTGCCAACAGGCACCAAAAGGACTCAGACCATGAGAAATCAAGATTCTCTGGTCTGATGAAACAAAGATTGAACTCTTTGGCCTGAATGCCAAGCGTCACATCTGGAGGAGACCTGGCAGACCTGAATGCCAAGCGTGGTGGTGGTGGCATCATCATGCTATGGGGACGTTTTTTAGTGCCAGGGACTGGGAGATTAGTCAGGATAAAGGTAAAGATGAACGGAGCAAAGTACAGAGATCCTTGATGATAACCTGCTCCAGAGCACTCAGGACACCAGACTGGGGCAAAGGTTCACCTTCCAACAGGACAACAACCCTAAGTACACAGCCAAGACAATGCAGGAATGGCATTTGGTCTCAAGTTTCTGAATGTCCTTGAGTTGCCCAGCCAGAGCCTGGACTTGAACCCTAACGAACATCTCTGGAGAGCCCTGAAAATGGCTGTGCAGTGATGCTCCCCACCCAACCTGACAGAGCTTGCGAGGATCTGCAGAGAAGAATGGGGGAATAACTCCCCAAATACAGGTGCGCCAAGCTTGTAGCGTCATACCCAAGAAGAGTCTAATCGCTTCCAAAGGTGCTTCATCAAAGTCCAGAGTAAAGGGTCTGAATACTTATGTAAATGTCATATTTCCATTTTATTTTTTACATTTGCAAAAAAAAATCTAAACATGTTTTTGCTTTGTCAGTATGGGGTATTGTGTGTAGATTAATGAGGGGGAAACTATTTAATCCATTTTAGAATAAGGCTGTAAAGTCACAATGTGGAAAAAGTCAAGGGGTCTGAATACACACCGAATGCACTGTATTATCGTACCTTTTTAAAATGGTAAATAATACGCTCCTCAAAACAAGAGATGGTAAAGGAGGCTGGTGTTGTCACAGCCTTAGTCTGGTTTAATCTTCACCTAATGCCTCTCGATTGTAAAGGACCAGTTCTGTGCACATCTTGATATCGTCATTGAGTGAGAAACAGTGGAGATGTAGCCTACATCCTATTAATGGACTTCACTGCTGAATGCACAGCAGTTATGCAACTACAGAAATGGTAAGAGAAATAGGTTTGTCGAAGGCTAGAGTCAGTGGCATGAATGACTTGGGACCTGGTTTGTCAATCCTCAAACAAGCGCAGTCTCTG
The DNA here is from genome assembly GCF_002021735.2 of Oncorhynchus kisutch. Lineage (NCBI taxonomy): Eukaryota > Metazoa > Chordata > Actinopteri > Salmoniformes > Salmonidae > Oncorhynchus > Oncorhynchus kisutch. Next base: position 57,662,580 of record NC_034187.2, read on the forward strand.
AGGGTTGGGGGATTTACTGTAGCCTAATCTACTAAATTGGGGGGAGGTCTGAGCCCCGCACGCCATCTGCCATATTACTTAAATTCATAAAATGCAGAACAGGACCGTAAACGCTGCTACACTTGAATGTATACATATACGTTTTACAGAGACATCGTCGTCGTTAATGTCCCGAGGAAAAGCCTGTCGTTACATAATCACTACATCATGGAGGCAAAATAGACCATTTGTTTTCCGATGAGAGTACAAGTAGGTTGTTTAAATGGCCGGCTGAGTGAATCGTATATTCGCTTGGAAGTAGACTTTCTACATTTTGATTTAGGCCTACATGTAACGTTAGCCGTATAATACGAACAATTTATCAATTTGCTTATCTAAATCGAGTTAAACTGGTTATCGCCGTTTAAATGTGCTCGTGTATAGATGTAACAAAATGACTTCCACTCCCCGCCCGTCAGAAACGGGGCTCAACAGCCTGTACTGTACAAAAAAATCCGCTACACTGACGCCACCGTAGACAGTGACTGCGCGTCTCGCTCCGACAACGGTCAGCTTGCGTGCATGCTTTATTGCTTATACATTCTTTCAGGCGCTGTTCATTCGAGTATTGATTTTTAAATCCCGTAAACTTTTAAAAATGCTACGGTAAAATAAATGGCTCTTAGCTAAAAAAAAAAAAAAACAATTCGATTAGTAAAATGTCTGCTCAGAGAAACCAACCAGCTTGTTTTGACATTTGGTTAACCTGCTAAAATCTGTTACGCATGGAAAGCTTGTTTTTAAATTCGACTGAAATAGTTATTTGCATCAGCATTCATATGGAATAACATCAGGCAACTTCCAAGACAAACCAATTAATCGCTTCCCGAGGGCTATCAAAAGTTATTTTACATTTCCATATCAGTTGTGAATTCTCTATTTGGATTAGCTTGCTATATTACAGGAGTCAACACGACGTCAGCTGAGCCCTAATTAAGATGTTATTGGCTTTTCACAATTTTAATAATTCTCACAACAATGGCATAATCGGAGCGGAATGTGTTCTTCATAATTATGCCCGCTCCGCCACCTTGAACATCCAATGGATCTCTGGCCGGGCGCAAGACAAGGCGGATGGCAAAGACAGTGTTGCAGATCTATAACATGCTATTAGAATCACAAAGCGATCTAAATTGCTTTGTGGGTACTTTCAGTTCGTTTTTGTACAGCAACCAACATGTGTTGTGATCGGACGAATAATCAGAATCCAAAACTATTTAAACCTAATCGGACTCGCATCCTCTGTCAATGTGCAGAGCGGAGGCTCGTAAGAAATCCTGCTCTTCTCTGGGTTATCGGCTCGCATAGTTATCACCTCTAATTTAAGATAAATAATGGCAAGATAACTTACCTCCGCTGGTGTCCTATTCCTCAATTCTAAACTGATCCTCTTTTTCATCTCCATTATTAGTCAAATATAAAACACTAGGTTAACGTAAAATAAAAAATAAAAAAAATATGGCAATACAATGTTCAACTCCAGAGTTTGGACCCACAGCTCGGTTTTCTTGTATGGCCCCAGTTCTCCTACTGATCCTCCATGATACTTAGCACCCAGCCCCCTCTATCAAATCCCGCCCTATGGAGCTCTTGATAGGCCAGTTCTCTATTCCTTCATCTTAATCGGATGATTGAAACGCCAATCAAACAGATCATGCCGTTCAACATAATCCGCCCTTACGACGGAGGTGATTGGTTGTGATTGCGCGCGCAGTAGATTTAGATGGGTCAACGCGAACGTCAATATCATCGTTTTAAACCACCCAGTCTTCCTTTTAAACCGTCAGGGCCTCACTAGTAAACACAGCCACATAGTCATAATTATGGCTGAACCCCGCTAATTTAAAAAATGTATCGTCTTAAAATCTGATTTAAAAAAATAACCGTAACTTTAACCACACTGCTAACCTTATGAATAACCCTAATCTTAAATTAAGCCCAAAAAGCTGCCGATCCGATTTTTCTCGAACATTTTTTTTCTCCGGACTAAAGATCCTGAAATTTCTGCACATGTGTTCATGTTCTACTTTAAACACAGGCCTTGTTCGAGAGAATCTAAACATTAATAAAATTGTGACAGACTGATCTACACATACATCATAAATAACTAGTAGCCTACTGATGTAAGGTTTGTAGATCAGTCACCTGCACTGTCGAATAACCCCATAGTCTCTGCTCTACCAGAGATCTGTATATAACGAAGAGATGCTTATATCTCCGCCATAACAATGGAAGTCGTTTATTTATTTTTAAATTGAACCCTTATTTTAACAGGTAAATTGACTGAGAACACATTCTCATTTACAGCAACAACCTGGGGAATAGTTACAGGGGAGAGGAATGAGCCAATTGGAAGCTGGGGATGAATAGGTGGCCATGATTCTATGAGGGCCAGATTGGGGGGTTTAGCCAGGACACCAGTGTTAACACCCCTACTCTTACAATAAGTTCCATGGAATCTTTAGTGACCAGAGTCAGGACACCTGTTTTAACATCCCATCTGAAATACATCACCCTGCACAGGGCAATGTCACCAATCACTGACCTTGGGATCTTTTTTTAGATCAGAGGAAAGAGTGCCTACTACTGGCCCTCCAACACCAGCAGCATCTGGTCTCCCATCCAGGAACAAACCCTTCTTAGCTTCAGTTGCAAGCCAGCAGTGGGATGCAGGGTGGTATGCTGCTTGTCCCAAAGGTGGGAGGACAAGTTTAGGTCCAAAATAAGTGCATAGAAACACATTGGTCTTATTTTGGACAGATTCTAGCAAGAGTAACCCTTCGCTTCGCCTTTTCATCTCTGGCTCTACAGTCTACTCTGGCCAATGGCGTTCAAAGTTGAATAAAGTTAGATCAAAGCTGAATCAATGGGTGCATTCGAGCAGATCACTTTATTTCAAGTCGATAATCACCGCCTTCCAAATAGTTTCATTATAGGGATAAAAATGATCAGACTTGCAACTACATGAACGTTACAAAAACCATGTGATCAAAGGTCATGAAGTTTGGACTGCAAATCTCTGTAGTTGCTCTTCACCAACTACATAATGCAGGCATTACCTGCATTGTGAGAGCTTCTATTGTCAACCAATCATTAGGGTGTTTTTGTTTGACCCAAGTGAATGTGACCAAAGACATGACTACCTTTGCAGCGATTCATGTATACATTATATGTACTAATGAATGTGATTTGAGGCGCTCTCTCTCCAATTGATTGTACAATGTACACACATTTACAAGTTTATTTCAACATTACAAAGAAATGTTTTATAAACCATGGCAACACTGCCATGCTGCTGCAAAACCACAACAGTGTCTGCGTTTCGGCTGTTGCAGATGCATCTCCCCCTACTTCACTCCACAACTTTGATCTACAGTTGGTTGCTTTTTCCTTAACACTCAAACAAGCCCAATGTCTGCAAGATCACATAACTATAGTATTGTACATAACAGAACCGAATGTAATAGCATAGTATTATTTTACTGTAAGAAAACACCACTGCGTTTTTCTCTCACATGGCCAAAACTCAACAGCATGTGCCACTAGGCAAAATACAGAGGTAAACTAATCTACAGTTTAATTAACACTATCTGCTCTAAAATTCGCTCACTGTACATCATTCAAAACAACACTAGTTTCCTCTGAAACAACACTGTATAACTCAAGATCTAATGCATATCCCCATGAAACTGGATGGGATCCAATGGTTGGTATGCAAATGCTGCATGGACGTTTCACCGGTAAAACGCGGATGATTATAATTCACGATTGACAGTGGGATATGTGACGGGAAGGAGACCACAACAAATGTGTGAGTAAAGTAGAGGTGAAGAAACGCATGCGCAGAACCTGAAAAGTCTGATCTGCAGACATGGCTTTAAACCATAAACCCACCTGGTCTTTGTTGTCATTGGCACATTTATCCAAAAGCTACAGCCCTTGTCACCCCCACCACCCTTTAATTCCTTCACATTTTATGTATCAGTCAGGAACTTGAGGTTCAAGAATGCAAAAATGATTCTAAGGCATTTTATATACAAGGGTTTGAGTTTCATAAACCCCCACAATATGTTTTTAAATCTAGAGTCCAAGGCTTAGGCAGCGAACAGACTTGCTCTACCATTTGATATGCAAGGCAGAATATCCAGTTGGAACTGTAACAAAATGGCTGACCATGTACCACACCAAGCATGGTGGCTTAAAGAGGAGAGGCAGTAAGCCACACCATCTGTGCAATGTAATGGGTTGTCGACCGCTCAGCTGCTTTGCTCTCATAGACCAAAGTCCTTTGCACTCAGTCTTACATCATATCAAGCGTGTGGTATTTAAAAGCTATTCTTGCAGTCTAATCTTTCATTATTGATCCAATGGGGCTGGAGACTCCGTTCGAAGGTATTACTATGAATCTGAATAGGCCTATTTGTGTATTTGTCTTGGATAAGCAGTGTGGTCTTATGATGCAACATTGCAGGCAGCATACTTTTAAAGAGTTCCTTTCGTATGTATTACTAAACATACACATTCGGCCCAATCTTTATTGATTTTAGTATTTCACATTAGGATAAAAATATCCTTTAACCCATTGTAAAAAAACAACATGATTACACGATTAATGCAATCCCTCAAGGTGACCACAAGAGGGACAACCCACAATGACCTCTGAGAGAGGTGAATATCCTGACACTCAATCACTAAGCTGATTTGTTCGTTAAGTTACCAGAATGGAGGTTTATATCCACCATTGCTGTGCATGTCTGTCTCCACAAGCGACTTTTTTTGTGTCACTTATGGATCGGTCCACAGATATTGTACACCCAGTTTTGAGAAATAAAATTAACTCATTATTACTACATTTACAAACTCTATAACACCTGTTACTACACAAGTTGCAAATACTTTTTTCCCTTTTAGAGATTTAGACAAGTGTAGCAAATTACCAACTCCATTGGTTTTGGTGAGGCCTAAAACATGCCAGACTACAAACTGTGGAGCAGTACAATTTTTAGGGAAAAGCTAGGAGGGATAGTTAAGGCTGGTTCGGGACAGACTTAATTTTAAAAATTGCATGATTCTTTCAAAGAAAGACAGTTTGAAAAGCAACAGGTTAATTTAAGAAACATATATTACGTGTTATATTGTAAATCATAACTTTGGTGACTGTATAGCAAGTTATCCCCCTCCAAAACAGTGTTGTGCTATCAGTGTCCACAAGATGGCAGACGGCGCAAGGATGAAGCCAAAACCAGATCAAACTGGATATGCGTAATCACCCATACACATACGTTGCTGTGCCTTGTATCCTGGTACATTTGTTTTCAATGGCAAGTCGCTAGAGGGTGCAACAATGCTTCAACCAACGAGTATCTTCCATGTCGTCTTTGACTTTGAAAAGAGGCTTACTAATGCGTTATAAATCACCTTTTTTTACCACAATTTAGCAGTTATTGTAGCTCCTAAAACAGTTTTTTTTCTCAACCATTGCACCTCATTGAGTCCTTGTCAATCTTGATTGATTAGTGTTCTAGCACTGATTAGGCTATACATGCTTTGTGACCCTAAAAGATTCACAAGTACTCAAACGTTCAGGATAGTAAGATTACATAGACCTATTGATTTGTGTCAAATTGAAGGACTCATTGCTGGGGAATTCCATTCATGGGGGAACCCCAGTGATTGTCCTCTTTGAACCTGGTAGTGGATTGTTGCAGCGTTTCCTTGTCTGCCGACAACATTGTGACCGAATGCTGTTCATAGACAGTGGGGGTTGGGGTGGGATCAAACTAGAACAATAATAGACACACAGTGGGGGAATACCTCGGCAAGGAGCAGCTGCAACAATGACCCTGTCTGGACTCTCTTGGGTCCTCAATGGGAATAAAATGTATTGAGACCAGTGGCGATTTTAGCATGTAATCTTGGTGGGGCAAACTAAAAAATGATTGTTTTTAGATGCATGCCAGCAAAGCCACAAAACAACACAAAACAATACATTAATTGCACTATAATGGTGAGTAACGGTGCCCATAAACTTAGGGCCTACATACAGCTGTCTTTTCAGCACCATGGAGTGAATCCTATATATGTATTATTTTAATCCCAGGCCCCTGTCCCTGCAGGAGGCCTTTTGCCTTTTGGTAGGCCGTCATTGTAAATAAGAATTTGTTCTTAACTGACTTGCCTAGTTAAAGGTTAAATAAAAATGTATGCCTTGCTTAAACAAATGTGGTTTCTACTGACAATTGAGATGTACAAACTATGGCATAAGAGGATGACGAGTGGATAAGAGGCAATACGTAATTTCGATTAAGACATTAATGAGCGAGCACGGACAGACGTAGGACAAAGGGGGCATATAAGCAGACAATGAAAACTCTTACAATATCAGATTACATTTCACTAAAACAGGCTATAGGCTACATGTGCACCACCAAGTTAGAACAGTAGGCTAAGTTATGAGGGGGAAAGGCACCAAATTCTTAGGGTGAGGCACATGGGCTACTAACAGTTTACTACACAACATATACTTAGTACTACTTTCTTAGCTACCGTATACATATCTCCCTGGCATTTTACATAATTTATGCAGCAGGATACAAGATGTTTTTGGACTCACCTTGTGTTGTGCTCACTTGAACGGGAATGTGAGTCGGTGGTCCTTCTTGTGGGCAAATTTCATCATCAAACTTTGTCATCAATGTCTGTCATTCTCTGGATTTATGGTGCTTTCAAGACAGCTGGGAAATCTGGAAAAAAAACAAGGTTGAATCATGACATCAGTGATCTTCAGGTCAGAGTTCCCGACTTGGAATTCCGAGTTGGATGAAAGTTCAAAACGTATTTTCCAGTTGGAGCTAGTAGTCTTGAGTTCCCCAGTAGTCTTGAGATTCCCCAGTTCCGTGTTTCCAGTTGTTTTGAACGCGGCAGAAGTCATGCTGGATGGACAGCGTGGCCAATGTATTCAACCTTTTCTGGCCGATGGTGTGTTGCGAGTGAATTTTTAAACTTGGAAGAGACCCTTATTCCCAGATTTGGACCACACATCCACTCCAATGAATAGCAGGCTAGTGATTGCTTTGCAAAGCTTAGTTAGCCACTGATTCCTTCCAAACCATTCATTGTTGAATTTGAGATTTGCAACTTGTTGTGTAATGTTTATGGCCGATGAGCACCGATACATTTTATCTATAATTTCTCTTCATATGACAAGGATTGACAAGGATTTGCTTGTCTAATTTGCTAGCTAAGTTTTTTAAAATTTATTTTTTTAAGTATGCTGTTGAATAGAGTTCCTTGCAGTCATGGCTCTATGTAGTACCGTAGTCTGTTCTAGACTTGTGAACTGGGAAGAGACCTCTGGTGGCATGTCTTGTGGGAAGAGACCTCTGGTGGCATGTCTTGTGGGGTATTCATGAGTGTCTGAGCTGTGTGCCAGTAGTTCAAACAGCTTGGTGGATTCAACATGTCCATACCTCTCTCAAATACAAGTAGTGATGAAGTCAATCTCTCCTCCACTTTTGAGCCAGAAGAGTTTTTGAAATGCATATTATTAATGTTAGCTCTTTGTGTACATCCCAAGGGTCAGCAGTGCTGCCCAACAAAACCGCCCCCACAATCTTTGCATTATCAGTTTCTCTCACCATTTTTTTCTAAAAGTTTACTAAGGGTTGGTAACAGGCTGATTGATCGGCTATTTGAGCCAGTAAAGGGGGCTTTACTATTCTTAGGTAGGGGAATAACTTTAGCTTCCCTTCAGGCCTGAGGGCACACTTTCTAGAAGGCTTAAATGAACATATGGCAAATAGGTGTAACAATATCATCCTATAATATCCAGATTTTTTTTCCCACTTACTTTACAAAATTCAAAATTACAATGCTTGTCTTTCATAATTTGGTCAGATATACTTGGATGTGTAGTGTCAGTTTGTTTCTGGCATGTCAGGCCTAAATTTGCTAATCTTGCCAATGGAAAAAAAGATTATTAAAGTAGTTGGAAATATCAATGGGTTTTGTGAAAAAATTTCATTTAAAGTGCTCCCAAGCTTTTTACTATCATTCTTTATGTAATTTCTTTGTTTCATAGTGTAGTTTCTTATTCTTTCCATTCAGTTTAGTCACACGATTTCTCAATTTGAAGTACGTTTGCCAATAGGTTGTACAGCCAGACCTATTTGCCATTTAATTTGTCTCAAAGATAAAATGTTTAAATTCCTCTTCAATCCACAGGAGTTAATTACTGTAAAAACTGTTTTCATAATGGGTGCATGCTTAATAGTAACCGAGATAAGCAATTTCATAAATGTGTCAAGTTCAGCGTCTGGTTGCTTGTCATTACACACCACAGACCAACAAATATTCTTTACAACATAGGAATCACTACCCTGGTAGGTTGCTTGATAACCTGAACCAGGTTGCAGGCACTAGTTGCAGTTTGAAGAAAGCCAGTCAATATTGAAATAATCCAGAAAATATACCTCTATTGATATCACATTATCAAGCATTTCACATATGCTATCCAGATACTGACTGTTAGCACTTGGTCTAAAGCAGCTTCCCATCAGAATGGGCTTTAGGTGAGGCAGATGAACCTGTAGCCATATTACTTTAACAGTATTTAACATGAGATCCTCTCTAAGCTTTAGAGGAATGTGGTTCTGAATATAAACAGCCACACCTCCTCCACCTTTGGCATTTCTGTAGATATTAAAACCTTGTATTGCTACCACTGCATCATCACAGGTATTATCTAAGTGAGTTTCAGAGATTGTTAGATATGAATATCATCTGTTACTGGCAAATGATTGATTTCATTAACCTTGGTCCTTGATTTTTCTTTTTTGTTGCTTTACTGGGAAATTTAGCAGAGGTAGACATGCTCGGTTATTTGTTAGTGCAGGGTGAGCTGCACACAGTGGACTTCCTGCTAGTGCACACCACCACAGTGCTAACAGTATAACTCTGGTTCATAGGCACATGATTACTGCATACAATAACTGTAGGATCAGCAGAGGCATTCAGGGCAGTAAGAGGGACATAAATTAGGTTACTTACATTGTCTTCCAACGTCCCTGGGATCATGTACATTTGCTGAAACATGACAACTCAGCGACACAATGGTAGGGATTAAATTAGCTGGACTTGGGTCATTGTTAAGTCCTTATAATGCTGTGAAAGGATCCAGGAACCCAAATGATTTGGGTGGTGAATCCCATCCTTAGAATACCATCTGGAATCCAAGCTTGTATCAAAATTGTCAATAAATGTTACTCTCATAAAGCTGCAATAGTCTAGTAGCCAGTTAAGGAGGGATAAAAGTCTGCTGAACCGTTCAATGCCACAATTTAGGGAGGGCAGAGGGCCAGATATTATTGGGTGTTTGTTGCTGTCAAGTAGAGACTCAATCAGTTCTTTAAAATCCATCTTCGGCTGTTCTTAGCTGCCCTTCATAATGTCATTCGACCCCACATGAACCATGACAGTATCAGCCCCCTGCGACTGACTCACAGCCTCGGGAAGCAACCTGGTGATATCCTGAACTTTTGCCCCAGGAAAAACACAAAGTCTGGGTTGGCTTCTTCACCTGCGGGATCATCTGATACCAGCCACCCAGACAGCTGATGAAACTGTGGGTGTGCGTAGGAGTCAATAAGAATACTGAAAGAGATTGAGACCCGCACACTGTAAAAAAAAAAAAAAACCATCCAAAACTGAGCCTGAATGCAAAATAAAGCTGTTTATTAAAACATCATTGTGCCCAAAAAATCAGTGCATAAATGAAAGGTGAAAACAAAACACGAACGTTTCGGCATCATTGGTGTGAATGTCGGCAAACACACCTGGCTTCTATTTCAAGGGTAATTGCATGTCACATGATCAAGCAAGAAAACACATCAGGTAATCTATAAATCTGTGCATAGTAGAATGTATGATACAAAAGCAGACAGAGAAATATAATCAATTATTGCTTTTATGTGAACATTCCTCAGAATAAAAAAACGCAGGATTGTAGGGTGCTAGAGACACCACTAGATGGGGGTGTTGAACACCAATGAGGCAATATACCAGTTACATAAAACCCTTCAATAACAATTCTTCATCCATGCCTGATGGGTGAAGAGTTTTAATTTTTTTAAATATATTTTTTATTAATAGAACATCCACCTGCATTCTGTATGGAGAAGACTAAGTACAAGCTTTTACCACCACTACTTGAATGTTTCATCTATTGTATAGCACAGAAGGACATGGAGACGCTGTGACCAGCCTCTGAGAAATGACTTGCAATAGGGGATTTATTGCATGGACCGGAGATAAGGAATATCACCTTAGAAGAGCTGCATGTAAGTGTTTTGTTTGCCAATGGCAGAGCTGCTGAATACATTCACTTTGTTACAGGAACCTTACATGCTGCACAACTATGGCAGGGATAGGACCCAGTCACCTCGTCCAGTCTTACGTCCCTTATTTTCAGGGGGACAGCCCGAACAATGAAGTCCCTGACATTCCTGGCCCTGTAGTGTGAAAAGAGAGGAGGGACAGAGAAAATAGCTTGTCAAGCAGGATCTGACGTTTCTTAATCGCTCCCTTGATGTGATGTCATCACTCAGAGGACAATATTTAGTGGTGCAGAGATTCATTTTTAAATTTTTTATTACTTTTATTCCTTCCGGGTTGAGGTCTCACCAAGGGTATGTACTCTACTGAGAGCATCATCAAGCCATTCTTCAGGGGTACGAGCGGTCGTCAGACTGTCTATACATTTCAAAGTCTCATTTTCAAACTGCTGTATCAGTACATGCGCTAGAGTCTCAGAAATTGTGTGTACGCTAATCCCTTTAGAAATGTGGGATGCGCACGAGGCATGTAGAATACTGTTCTTGTCTGTAGGCTTTGTATACAAAGTAGTCAAGGACCCTGAGGCGAGGTGTCAAGGAAGGATATCTAGCTATGACTAATCTCAGCTGTGAACTTGATAGATTGAACCATATGATTAAGGTAAGTTAGAAAATCAAACACATTCGAGGGGACCATTTCAAACGAGAAACGCATCCTCAATATATTTTCCACAAGTATATGTTGGGGGGGAAAGGGTTATTGTGCCAAATGAACTTGTATTCCAGATAACCCACATTTTCTCAGAGGAAATGGACCCCATTGTCGCTCCCTGTATAGGGTTGTTGTGTCCCATCTCTGTTCCAAAAAGTCTCCAGTCCTTTGTGATGTGGTACGTTAGTATATAAAGAAACAACATCTAGGGCAATGAGGGAGAAATCTAAATAGTAATCACCAATTTCAAGTTCAGATAGCTGTTTTAATGAAAATCGCCAGTGTCTCAAGTATGAGGGCAGTTACACCACAATAGGACGTGGATCCGGTCAACATAATGGGAAATAGGTTCAGTTAAACTGTCATTACATGCTACAATAGGCTGTCCAGGGGGGGTTCTCTAATGATTTGTGAACGTTAGGAAGGCAGTGCATGAGGGACTGAAGGGAAGTCTTTTGTAAGAAACTTAAGTTCAGATTGGGAGATGTGGCCCTCTACCAATGCATTTGAGGAAATAGACAATTTCCTCCTTTAAAAATGGTGGTAGGGTTGCTTTCCATCTTGGTGTAACAAGTCCCATTAGAGTTGGGACATGATCTCAAAGTCATAATTGTCTTTATTTAACAATACTAAGCCGCTTTCCTGTTGCTGCTGCTCGGGGACGACAGTGTATCGCGTTCCACTTTCCCAATGTCTCTGTTTAGACGACTGCAGGATTAAGTCAACATTCACCAGATTACAAAAAAATGTCAATTGACATTGTTTACTGGTGGACAAAAGTTATTCAGTAGTGGGATTGTACACCTGCACATTGTCTTTGAAATATTTCAACTTGATGGATCTCTAGAATTTGAACATCAACTTTTATCTTACATAGATGATTTGATAGAAGGGGGGGGACATAGGACAAAACCTTTAAGAAGGCATTGCTCAGCCGGTGTCAGGTTGTTGTCGGACAGGTTGAAGATTAGATTCTGGTCCTGCTGTTTGGCCAGTGCTGAAATCTTTCTCCCCATTCCGTGTTGACCCCTCCTCGTTGTCTTTGTCTGGTGTTGTAGCAGTACTGTTGTGGTCTTGATCCTGCTACAGGGCTGTGTCGTTCTCCTTCCCTTTGAAAACCTTCATCAGAGTCAGATTGGAAATCGGAGGTGCTGGAGCCAAAGGTGTAGGATGTCTTTTTTTTTCTTCTAAACCCACTTGCTTCTTAGGTTTTCCATAGCCCTGTGATGGTGCGTTCAACCTCCATGGGTACACCCTGTCATCGCGGTTGTCCATGGTATCTCTCCTCAGTTTGCTTATCTTTGTCTTTTGTAGGTTATCATGGATATTTTGAGATCTTCTTCCAGAGCTTTAAAAGGTTCTGGTTTCATAGATCTGTCTTAGTTTTGGTCAGTACCCAATGAGTGTGTTCAAGGATAAGAACCTTAAGGTCCAAGGAGTCTTTATTGAGGACCTCCCACCACTTGATGCAGAAATCCTCATCTTTGCGACCCAGAGTAGCTACTTTCTGAATACGGAGGCCTCTTGGGATCCTCTTTGACCTTACATACTACAGTGTCATGCCATGTAGTTGAGGCCTGGTTTCCTTGAGGTAGAGATATTTCAGTTTGCAGGAGAGGTGGTCAGCTGAGGGAGCCAGCATTTGGAAGGGGCCCGTGTTAGGGGGAAAAAAATAGGTTTTAAATATCCGCCTCAGTGTAAGTCCGTGTGTGTGCTTGGGCATCAGTTAAGCCTCCGATTTCTGCAAAGGACAAAATATCCACTATTCAAAAGTGGTGGCTGCAGACGGGGAATAAATACATAAATGATGAGGCCATATGTGCTCTTTTCTGGTCCTTACTACTGAATAGTGTCTGTTCTAGGTGAGTAGGAGTCTAAATAAGAATACTGGAAAAGATGAAACCCTGTCGAAAAAAATGAATACATCCAAAACTGAGGCTTGAATGCAATATAAAGATGTTTATTAAAACATCATGGTGCCCAAAAAATCCTAGCGCAAGAGTCCATAAATGAAAGGTGAAAAGGTGTTTTTGTTTTCACCTTTCATTTATGTACTTTCTTGCACTATGATTTTTGTGCACCATGATGTTTAATTCTTATTTATTTCAATTGACTGATTTCCTTATGAACTAATAACTCGAAATTGTTGTATGTTGCGTTAACATTTTTTGTTTAGCCTAATGTTGCTATTTTTCCTTTACTCTGAAATTTTCTGATTTCTTTGTCTGAAAACAGTAGTGCTCTGTAGTACTACTGCACTTGAAGATGTTTACAGACTAAAGCTAACGCTAGTACATGGCATGGAAGTCCATTCGAGGATCCAATACCTAAATAAAGTGTGTGGCTTCAGTCAGCACTTGAACACTCCCCTTCATGAATTCAGCCATTCTTGCACCAATTGAATCCTTTAAATGCATGTGGGGGAGTGAACGAGTGCAAACTTCTGGGTGAAGGGTAGAGAATTGTAATATACAATTTGCATGCCACACCCCTCCCTTTGTAATGTGTGACTTTTTAAACAATGGCTTCATAAAATGCTCTGGTACTTACAAACACAAAAGGGAAGGTTGTGGTTGGCGCGAGCCATCACAGGTGAGTACACAGCTCTTTTACTCTGAGTTTTTATGTCAACGACTCACCCTGAATAGAAACATCCAAACCCAACAGAAAATATACATTTGCATCAACTTGGCCACTGATTTACTACTTTACAATGTGTCAGACAGTGCTCAGAGGTACTACGGCTCCCCCCAAAATGTCCCCACACGGTCCCTTTAACTGAGCCAGGTATCAGCTGATTAGATTAACTTCTGTATAGAGGGCTACATGAGAACCTGAAAGAATTCTCCTAAGTAGTTACATTTTGATGACTCCTTAGTGTAAATGTTTTAAACAGATTCCAGATGTGATGCAAGACGTGAAACCACATGTGAAGAGAGACCTGTGTGCTTTAAATCACGTCAGTAATCAGCATGGGCCAAGATGTGCCATTCTGTAAAATGTACTACTATTACCATAATTCATGAAAGTCTGTACAGTACAGAAATCCCTATCTTAAAATCAGTATAGCCTAATGATGTACAGTATGGTGAGCATAGAGGTGTTCTATATCAATGATGGTGACTCAGTCCTTTCAGGCTATCTGTGTGTACCTTAACTTTTTACCAGTCATATTTTCAGTGATGATGGCGCCGGAGGAGATGGCCGCCGTTTTACAGTCTCCAAACCAATTGTGCTATTGTTTCTGCAACCGTATCTTACGGAAAAAAAGAGCTTCTGGATATCAGGACAGCGATCACTCACCTCAGATTAGACAAAGACTTCTTCAACAACAACAACAAGCAGGACTCACACGATATTCTCCAAACACCCCACAGGTCAGACATCCCAATTATTCGCAAAAGGAAGAGACTCAGAGGACGAAGAGCCGGATGCCTCGTCCGGACCCAGCAGAAGACAACTAGGAAAGCTGCCGTTACCGTCAATATTACTTGCCAACGTGCAATCATTGGACAATAAACTAGATGAGGTACGATCACGAATATCCTACCAACGGGACATCAAAAACTGTAATATCATATGCTTCATGGCTGAATGACGACATGGTTATTCAGCGAGCGGGATACACGCTGCACCGGCAGGATAGAACAGCACACTCCGGTAAGCCGAGGGGGTGCGGTCTGTGCATATTTGTAAACAGCTGGTGCATGAAATCTAAGGAAGTCTCTAGATTTTGCTCGCCTGAAGTAGAGTATATTGTGATAAACTGCAGGCCACACTACTTGCCTAGAGAGTTCTCAGCTATACTTTTCGTGGCTGTTTATTTACCACCACAGACAGATGCTGGCACTAAGACCGCACTCAGTCAGCTGTATAAGCAAACAGGAATCCACTCACCCAGAGGCGGCGCTCCTAGTGGCCGGAGACTTTAATGCAGGGAAACTTAAATCAGTTCTACCAAATCTCTATCAACATGTTAAATGTGCAACCAGAGGGAAAACAATTCTAGATCACCTGTACTCTACACACAGAGACGCGTACAAAGCTCTCCCTCGCCCTCCATTTGGTAAATCCGACCAAAACTCTATCCTCCTGATTAAATATAAGCAGGAAGCACCAGTGACTCGGGCTGCTTTGCTATCACAGACTGGAACATGTTCCGGTATTCTTCCGATGACATTGAAGAATACACCACATCCGTCACGGGCTTTATCAATAAGTGAATTGAGGACGTTGTCCCCACAGTGACTGTACGTACATACCCCAACCAGAAGCCATGGATTACAGGCAACATTTGCACTGAGCTAAAGGGTAGAGCTGCTGCTTTCAAGGTGCGGGACTCTAACCCGGAAGCTTACAAGAAATCCCACTATGCCCTGCGACGAACCATCAAACAGGCAAAGCCGTCAATACAGGGCTAAGATTGCATCATACTACACCGGCTCCGAAGCTCGTCAGATGTGGCAGGGCTTGCAAACTATTACAAACTACAAAGGGAAGCACAGCCGTGAGCTGCCCAGTGACACGAGCCTACCAGACGAGCTAAATGACTTCTATGCTCACTTCGAGGCAAGCAACACTGAGGCATGCATGAGAGCATCAGCTGTTCCGGACGACTGTGTGATCACGCTCTCCGTAGCCGACGTGAGTAAGACCTTTTAAACAGGTCAACATACACAAGGCTGCAGATTACCAAGACGTGTGCTCCGGGCATGTGCTGACCAACTGGCAGGTGTCTTCACTGACATTTTCAACATGTCCCTGATTGAGTCTGTAATACCAACATGCTTCAAGCAGAACCACCGTAGTCCCTGTGCCCAAGAACACAAAGGCAACCTGCCTAAATGACTACAGACCTGTAGCACTCACGTCCATAGCCATGAAGTGCTTTGAAAGGCTGGTAATGGCTCACATCAACACCATTATCCCAGAAACCTTAGACCCACTCCAATTTGCATACCGCCCAAACAGATCCACAGATGATGCAATCTCTATTGCACTCCACACTGCCCTTTCCCACCTAGATAAAAGGAACACCTGTGTGGTAATGCTGTTCATTGACTACAGCTCAGCGTTCAACACCATAATACCATCAAAGCTCGTCACCAAGCTAAGGATCCTGGGACTAAACACCTCCCTCTGCAACTGGATCCTGGACTTCCTGACAGGCCGCACCCAGGTGGTGAGGGTAGGTAGCAACACATCTGCCACGCTGATCTTCAACACTGGAGATCCGCAGGGGTACGTGCTCCGTCCCCCCCTGTACTCCCTGTTCACCCATGACCAGGCATGACTCCAACACCATCATTAAGTTTGCTGACGACACAACAGTGGTAGGCCTGATCACCGACAACGACGAGACGGCCTATAGGGAGGAGGTCAGAGACCTGGCCGGGTGGTGCCAGAATAAAAACCTATCCCTCAACGTAACCAAGACTAAGGAGATGATTGTGAACTACAGGAAAAGGAGTACGTCCCCATTCTCATCAACGGGGCTGTAGTGGAGCAGGTTGAGAGCATCAACAACAAACTAGAATGGTCCAAACACACCAAGACAGTCGTGAAGAGGGCACGACAAAGCCTATTCCCCCTCAGGAAACTAAAAAGATTTGGCATGGGTCCTGAGATCCTCAAAAGGTTCTACAGCTGCAACATCGAGAGCATACTGACCGGTTGCATCACTGCCTGGTACGGCAATTGCTCGGCCTCCGACCGCAAGGCACTTCAGAGAGTAGTGCGTACAGCCTAGTACATTACTGGGGCAGAGCTGCCTGCCATCCAGCACCTCTACACCAAGTGGTGTCAGAGGAAGGCCCTAAAAATTGTCAAAGACCCCAGCCACCCCAGTCACAGACTGTTCTCTCTACTACCGCATGGCAAGTGGTACCAGAGTGCCAAGTCTAGGACAAAAAGGCTTCTCAACAGTTTTTATCTCCAAGCCATAAGGCTCCTGAACAGGTGACCAAATGGTTACCTGGACTATTTGCATTGTGTGCCCCCCAACCCCTCTTTTGCGCTGCTGCTACTCTGTTTATCTTATATGCATAGTCACTTTAACTCTACATTCATGTACATACTACCTAAATGGCCCTACCAACCATTGCTCCCGCACATTTCTATCTGCATTGTCCCACCACCTGCCAACCCCTCTTTTTACGCTTCTGCTACTGTCTGGTCATCATATATATCCATAGTCACTTTAACGATACCTACATGTACATACTACCTCAATAAGCCTGACTAACAGGTGTCTGTATACAGGTATAGCCTTGCTACTCTTTTTACTGTTTTATTTCTTTACTTACACACACACACCTTTTTTTCACACCATTGGTTAGAGCCTGTAAGTAAGCATTTCAATGTAACCTGTTGTATTCGGCGCACGTGACAAAACATTGATTTGATGTAGATGGGCTGAAATGACTGCTGGGCTCTTCCAAGTCCAATCAGCAGTTAGACTGGCCAGGACTACTGCAAGCTTATAAGCATTTTCTAGCCTAAATGAAGAGTTCGGCCTAACTTTTTACATGTTGAACTAACACACAACAATGAGTCAACATGACTTTAATTGAATTTGTCTGGATACGGTTCATGATCTGGCAATGGCCATTTACCACCAGTGTACGCGGGCCAAGGGCAACGTGCCAACGACATGCATTCACCATTACACAGATGGCATGCCCCAAAGAGGAAAACATCTTGCCAGCCAAGTGATTCCTTTGTCTATACAGGCACTCTTGCTGTGGGTGAACACTGCCATTCATTATATCATAGATAGAGGAAGGGGAGTAATGTCATTCATAAACACAGTCTGCCGTAGGGGCCGTTCGTCAAAATCTTTCTCACATGTCTTTGAACAGACTTATAGCCTCTGTCATATACAGTACATCTACACTATCATTCAAAAATTTGGGGTCACTTAGAAATGTCTTTTTTTTTTGTCCATTAAAATGACATCAAATTGATCTGAACTACAGTGTAGACATTGTTAATGTTGTAAATGACTAATATAGCTGGAAACGGCAGATTTCTTTTAATGGAATATCTAAATGGGGCGTACAGAGGCCCAATATCAGCAACCATCACTCCTGCGTTCCAATGGCACGTTGTGTTATCTAATCCAAGTGTATCATTTTAAAAGGCTAATTGATCATTAGAAAACCCTTTTGCAGTTATGTTAGCACAGCTGAAAACTGTTCTGATTTACAGAAGCAATAAAACTGGCCTTCTTTAGACTAGTTGATGATGGAAAAAGATGTATAGCACAATATAACTCTACAGCACAATGTATGGGGTAACTTTATTTCATGATGTTCGTGGTGCTGCTTTTTGTGAACACATTGCACGCCATGCAACCACTACAGATGTAGGATCTTAATGTGATCACCCTTTTGCAGGAGAACTTTGAGGTTTAATAAGGCATCTGAAGTTTGTAATTTCCACTTCGAAATGTCAGACATTCTTTTTTTCCCTTCCGAGTAATGTATCAACCCCTATAAAAATGTCCATGAATTATAATCAACATAATAATTCACATTTCCTGTAGCTGCACGATTATTTCCTGCTGTAGCAAACTGGCTGCAGTACTTGAAACTCAACTTGGATTATGTGCCTTCTCCATTTCTGAAATTATTTGGTTTGCTGCTTGATTCCTTCATAACACTGAAATTTAACAGTTGTGACTCTCACTCTTCATCGTTCCCCCTCTTCAGTTTTTTTTATGTAATACTTGTATAATCTCCCTAAATTACACCCCATCCACTAGTCCTACAGATAGGGAGGGCAAGAATGTAAGCAGTTTTCATCCCATGAGCCTTGTAGTGGTCACCAGAGGGAGCAACCAATAATGAATAAGTGAGTATGGGCACATGCCTTGTGGGTAATTGGGAATGTTCTTAATATAAGGTCAAATATAGGCTATGATGGGGGATAGCCAACTGTCATGTAGGTCTATGTGCCAATGGTGGGAAATGCATAGTTCGTAGTCCAGTGACTACTGTGTTGCTGACCACCTCCTGAACTCTACTTGACTCGGGCTGGCATTCAATCGAATCAGTACTAAAACTGCACTACACATACAATTGTCTGTAAACACTGTCTAAGCAGTTTAAAAAAGGATTACAATGTCGTTACCTATCCAACTATCACGTAAACTAACTAGGTTTGTGGACAGTGGTACCTTTTGCACAATATATTTGCACGGCTTTACTTTCACTAGTCTAACATGGGAAAATGACAAACAAATGCCCTGAAAGTGAGGGTACCAAATGAAACAGACTTTAATATTAAGGCATGCATTTGTGTACAATTGTTTCAGCAGCAGCTATAGACTGGAGTTTGTGGATTCTTACCGTTGTCCTTGGCTGGCTAGTCAATGGAATTACATGAATATACACCACGCAGCTGAGCCGGCAGCTCATTGGAGTGCTGCACTGCTCGCCACAGAGGTCTCATCTGAAGCCCCAGTTCCAATTCCATTGATGTGGGATCAGTATGCCTGTTGGTTCTGAACCATGTCGGGCAGGGGACCCTGCGACTATTTTGGTAGCTCAATGTCAAGTGCACCTCTGTCGTAAAACCATCTGCCAGTGGTTCACCAGGAAACCCTTCACAGTATTTGCACATTCCCCTCTTCACCGTCCCTCTGAATTGATGTGTAATAAGAGCAGCTAATGCATTCATTCATAACAATAAATAGCTTGTTTGAAATCACAATAAGCCCAGAGGGACTATTGAGTCATTTTCACAGCTGGGGGATTTCATAAACATTCTCAACATGTCAGACCAAGGACTTAAGTCTCACTCTTGAACTATTGGTAAGACAAACATCTGGTAAATTAGTTTAACACTTCCTTTGGTTTATTGTAATACAGCTGTACATGATTCAAATTTGTCCTCTCGTGTGGAAAAGGACCATTTATTGTAACAGATGCTGCACATTGGAGAATGCAATGCACAAGATACTCCTTTCTTCCTAGAGAAGCCATCAATAATATTTTTTTGTATCTCCTGCCATTATACTGTATTTTCCAACAGTGATTTTCATGACGTCCTACTCAGTGTTTGGGGAGTAGTGAACTTCATGTAGGTCAACTAGTAAGTAATTACATTTTTTTTTGCCATGTAGTGGGGTAGCTAACTATTGGAATGACACACTAATCTTTTGGCCAAAATAAATATGGGTAAAATTGGCAATAAATGAATGTCACTTGAAAGTCGTTGTGTTTTAAAGGCTAAATTGCACAGTTTGTTAACATATGACCCCAAAGTGATCTGCTCTTGGAATTTGTTGTCTTTGACATTTCAGATTGACATATGGTACAAAGTTGTTTTTTTCCCACAAAGTAGTTCAAAGTAACTTTAGTTCAGTTAACCATATTTTTTTTAAAGGGTAGCTTTTAGTGTAGCTTCACTTCTTCCAACAGGAAGTGATTGGTAGCTTGGTGAACTATATTTTCAGAGTTGCTTCCCCCACACTCTCCTACTCAAAATATGCTTTCGTCTCCTGTAATGGCATAATAGGTCTATAACTCAAGGGCGCTTCAGTCAAGCCCATTTATGATTCACTAAATGTTTTCTTTACTATAAAAGTTTTACCTTTTAAATTTAAAAAAACACGATATAGCCTACATATCAGAGAATCGATCACAAGTTTAGTGTCTCCTTGTGCTTGAGAGTTTATACTATGCGACACAGGCCTTGCAGGTGTCTGAGTCTGGGGCCCCATCCAACTCCCAGTCCCCCGCTTTTCTTCCACTTCATAGCCTCGGCCCTTTGTCTCCGTGGGCAGCTTTGATTAATAATGGGAACAGACATTTCAGTGCCTAACATACCCACGGGCAAAACCCTCCCATCAAATTCCATTTGAATCAGATTTGTATCTCACCTAGCTCTTCTATTAAAAATACTGTAGCAATTGAGCTTTATCTACAAAAGGATTAGAGATTTGTTGAATTAGACCGCCTGTAAATGTAAGCCTGCCATGGTAATGATTTGAAATAGATTGCCTCAATATTTGGAAATCATTTCCAAGTTTTAGCTTCCACCCACATCAGATGTCGGGGATAGGCTTGGATCGGGATGGCTGAACAATAGTTCTACAGTGAAGGGAAGGAGTTGCATTCCAATCATGCATGTAGTTTAAAATGAACCCATCTGTATAAATCACAAAATAATCTGAGGGTTCAAGTGAAGGGAAATTCCAGTCTACCTATATTGAATCTTATCGTCTTTTTTTTTTTTTTTTTACGAGACAAGTCCGTTAAGAACACATTCTTATTTTACAATGACTGCCTACCCCAGCCAAACCCTCCCCTAACCCGGGCGATGCTGGGCCAATTGTGCGCCGCCTTATGGGACTCCCAATCATGGCCGGTTGTGATACAGCCCGGGATCAAACCAGGGTCTGTAGTGATGCCTCTAGCACTGAGACCTTAGACTGCTGCGCCACTCGGGAGTTTTACCTCCTTTGTGTTTATGCTTTGCTGGGTCTCCTAGATCATGAGTCTGATGGCTATTACCAAGATGGTGCTGACAGATGGTCACCTCGCTTCAAGTCCTTAGGAAACTATGCAGTAATTTGTTTTTTATGTATTATTTCTTACATTGTTAGCCCAGAAAATCTTAAGTGTTATTACATACATCCGGGAAGAACTATTGGATGTAAGAGCGACGTCAACTTACCAACATTACGACCAGGAATACAACTTTCCCGAAGCGGATCCTTTGTTTGGACCGCCACCCTGGGCATTGGAACTAATCCCACAGGCCGACCCAAAACAAAGTTGTCACCGCAGGAGAGGCAGATGGAGTGGCCTCCTGGTCCTACTTAGAAGGCGCGCACACCATCCATCGCTTCCGAGCATATTACTCACCAATGTCCAGTCTCTAGACAACAAGATGGATGAAATTAGGGCATGAGTTGCCTTCTAGAGACATCAGAGATTGTAACATTCGGGATATGTTGTCAGAGTCGGTACAGCCACTGGGTTTCTTAATGCGTCGCGCCGACAGAAACAAACATCTCTCTGGTAAGAAGGGAAGGGTGTATGCCTCATGATTTAAGACTCATGGTATAATCATAACAGCATACAGGAACTCAAGTCCTTTTGATCACCTGACCTAGAATTCCTTACAATCAAATGGCGACTGCATTATTTCTCAAGAGAATTCTTCGATTATTCTCACAGCCGTGTATATCCCCCCCCAAGCAGATACCTCGATGGCCCTTACTGGACTCTATGTAAACTGGAAACCATATATCCCGAGGCTGTATTTATTGTAGCTGGGGATTTTAACAAAGCTAATTTGAGAACAAGGCTACCTAAATTCTACCAGCGCATTGATTGTAGTACCCCCTCAAGCAAAACACTGGACCACTGCTGCTCTAACTTCCACGATGCATACAAGGCCCTCCCCCGCCCTCCCTTCGGCAAATCTGACCATGACTCTATCTTGTTGCTCCCCTCCTATAGGCAGAAACTAAAACGGGAAGCGCCCGTGCTTAGGTCTATCCAATGCTGGTCTGACCAATCGGATTCCACGCTTCAAGATTGCTTCGATCACGTGGACTGGGATATGTTCTGGTAGCCTCAGACAATAACATTGACGTATACACTGACTCGGTGAGTGAGTTTATTAGGAAGTGCATTGGAGATATTGTATCCACTGTGACTATTAAAACCTTCCTTAACCAGAAACTGTGGATTGATGGCAGCGTTCACGCAAAACTGAAATAGTGAACCACCGCATTTAATCATGGCAAGCCGACTGGAAACATGATCGAATACAGTGTAGTTATTCCCTCCAAGGCAATCAAACAAGCAAAGCGTCAGTATAGCGACAAAGTAGAGTCGCAATTCAACGGCTCAAACACGAGACCTATGTGGCAGGGTCTTCAGACAATCACAGATTACAAAAAGAAAACCAGCCCTGTCGCGGACATCGACGTCTTGCTTCCAGACAAATTTAAACAACTTCTTTGCACGCTTTGATGACAATCGTGCCACCGACAGTCCGCTACCAAAGACTGTGGGCTCTCTTTCTCCGTGGCCGAGTGGCCGACGTGAGTAAAACATTTAAATGTGTTAACCCTCGCAAGGCTGCCGGCCCAGATGGCATCCCTAGCCGCGTCCACAGAGCATGTGCAGACCAGCTGGCTGGTGTGTTTACGGACATATTCAATCAATCCCTATCTGCTGTTCCGACATGCTTCAAGATGGCCACCATTGTTCCTGTTTCCAAGAATGCTAAGGTAACTGAACTAAATGACTATCGCCTCGTAGCACTCACTTTTGTCATTATGAAGTGCTTTGAGAGACTAGTCAAGCATCATATCACCTCCACCCTACCTGATACCCTAGACCCACTCCAATTTGCTTACCACCCCAATAGGTCCACAGACGATGCAATCGCCATCACACTACACACTGACCTATCCCATCTGGACAAGAAGAATAGCTGTGTAAGAATGCTGTTCATTGACTACAGCTCAGCATTCAACAACATATTACCCTCCAAACTCATCATTAAGCTTGAGACCCTGTGTCTCGACTATGCAACTGGGTCCTGGACTTTCTGGCTAGCCGCCCCCTGGTGGTGAAGGTAGGAAACAACATCTCCACCCCGCTGATCCTCAACACTGGGGCCCCACAAGGGTGCATTCTCAGCCCTCTCCTGTACTGTAACATAATTGCAAAAGTGTTTTCTAATGATGAATTATCCTTTTAAAATGATAAACTTGGATTAGCTAACACAACGTGCCATTGGAACACAGGAGTGATGGTTGATAATGGGCCTCTGTACGCCTATGTAGATATTCCCCCAAAAAATTATCTGCCGTTTCCAGCTACAATTTTCATTTACAACATTAACAATGTCTACACTGTATTTATGATGAATTTGATGTTATTTAATGGACAAAAAGGTTGCTTTTCTTTCAAGAACAAGGACATTTCTACGTGACCTCACTTTTGAACGGTAGTGTATATGCTGTATTTTATACCATCTATTGCATCTTGCCTGTGCCGCACGGCCATCGCGCATCCATATTTATATGGACATATTCTTATTCCATCTCGTTCCAGTGTGTGTGTGTGTGTGTGTGTGTGTGGTAGTTGTTGTGAATTTGTTAAGATTACTTGTTAGATATTACTGCGCGGTTGAAACTAGAAGCACAAACATTTAGCTACACTCGCATTAACATCTGCTAACCATGTGTATGTGACCAATAACATTTGGTAGTGGAAATCCCCGTCCATCAGCTTTAGTTTTAGAGGACGTCTTGGGGATGGCAAACAGGCCCTATTATCTGTGGCGCATTTGTATTCATGGCTCTAAGAAAAGAGGCAGATATTTGTGACTTTCCTCTTTATGGTAGTAGCCATAGTTTGTCTCTAATTGTGAAAAGAATTTTCAAATCTGCACTGTTTAACCCTGCAGTACGGACTTTCTAAATCATATGTTTACTTAGAAATGTAGTGCCCAGTATAGGTTTACACTCTGATTTCAACCGTTTAATAGTGTTTACTATGTTCAGTATCAAAAAACCTTGTCTCATTTCAAAGAGCCCTAGCTATTAGTTGGGCCACTGTGGGTATACAGTGCATTCAAAGTATTCAGACCCCTTCCCGGCCACACATTACCCCACACATTATGTCTACACACAACCCCATAATGACAAAGCGAAAACTGGTTTTTAGAAAACAGAAAGACCTTATTTAAATAAGTGTTCAGACCCTTTGCTATGAGATTTTGGAATTGAGCTCAGGTGCATCCTGTTTCCATTGATAATCCAAGAGATGTTTCTCCATAATTCTTAAATGGAAGAAGTTTGGAACCGCCAAGACTCTTCCTAGAGCTGCCTGACTGCCAAACTGAGCAATCTGGGTTGAAGGGCCTTGGTCAGGGAGGTGACCAAGAACCCAATGATCACTCTGACAGAGCTCCAGTGGTCCTCTGTGGAGATGGGAGAACCTTCCAGAAGGACAACCATCTCTGCAGCACTCCACCAATCAGGCCTTTATGGTAGTGGCCAGATGGAAGACACTCCTCAGTAAAAGGCACATGACAGCATGCTTGGAGTTTGTCAAAAGGCACCTAAAGGACTCTCAGACCATGAGAAAAAAGATTCTCTGGTCTGACGGAAACCAAGACTGAACTCTTTGGCTTGAATGCCAAGCGTCACATCATGAGGAAACCTGGCACCATCCCTACAGTGGAGCATGGGGGTGGCAACATCATGCTGTGAGGATGTTTTTCAGTGGCAGGGACTGGGAGACTAGTCAGGATTGAGGCAAAGATGAACGGAGCAAGGTACAGAGGGATCCTTGATGACAACCTGTTCCAGAGCGCTCCGACTGGGGTGAAGGTTTACCTTCCAACAAGACAATGACCCTAAGCACACAGCCAAGATAACACAAGAGTGACTTCAGGACAAGTCTCTGAATGTTCTTGAGTGGCCCAGCCAGAGCCTGGACTTGAACCCGATTTGAACATCTCTGGAGAGACCTGAAAATAGCTGTGCAGCGACGGTCCCAATCCAACCTGGCAGAGCTTGAGAGGATCTGCAGAGAAGAATGGGAGACACTATATACAGGTGTGCCAAGCTTTTAGTGTCATACCCAAAAAGACTAGAGGCTGTAATCGCTGCCAAAGGTGCTTCAACAAAGTACTGAGTAAAGGGTCTGAATACTTATGTAAATGTGATATTCCAGTTTTTGCTTTGTCATTATGGGGTATTGTGTGTAGACTGAGGGGGAAAAACAATTTAATCCATTTTAGAATAAGACTAACGTCACAAAATGTGGGAAAAGTCAAGGGGTCTGAATACTTTCCGAATGCACTGTATTATAGGCTCAGTGCTCTTTCATGTAGAAATCATCCCAACGCTCATTATCTACGAGGAGATGATTGAGAAACCACGATGGATCAGTGGTGCACATACGGAAAACAGTTGCTGGAACCGTGCCCAGATTCCATTCAAATGTCCAATCGTAAACATTCACAAATGTGTTCTCCCCCTGGGTTGGACCCTCTGCAAGCACAACGGATACAGCACAGCCCCCCACCTTAAGGGGCCCTCTGGAGCCCTGAGAATTCTTCTGGCTGCTCCCACGGACAAATCCTGTATGATTCCCTCACACCCACAAGTTTTTCTGTGGGAGAGAACACAGCGTTAAACGCTGGTCTTCAGGGAGGGCACTGATATTGATAGTTACACAGGGTTTTTAGAGTTTAACGTAGTAATCAGTTTTGATAATGAATGTATGGATGTTGTGTCTAATGCATTTAAGAGTGCATATGATCCAAGTCTCTAAGAACTTTGATCATATTGTTGAATGCCCTCTCAAATTCCATTCCTAGAGCAATGCCCTGTTTTCCAGAGTGTCCATAGGACCATCTATCAACACATACAGTAGATAGTGCCGACAAGGAATCCCCAGAAAGGAAATAACATCTCAGACCTGTCTAACACATGCCTGACCTGCTATCCAAACACATCATTAAACGACCATTCATTGGCCTGCAGGGGTCCTCTTATCTGCCTTTCATATGTGTACGTTATTGGTGAATAGCACTGCAAACTGGGCTAGGTGACACTGCAAACTGGGCTAGGTGACACTGCAAACTGGGCTAGGTGACACTGCAAACTGGGATAGATTACATCTGCTCAAAATAAGTACACCCTCTTGCATGACGCTGACCAGCCATATGGACTAAATGAGATTCCTTGGAATTTGTGTGTCAGCCTGCAAATCTGACAGTGACAACCACAAAACTACACCAAAAACAAGGCCTTGTACAGAGTTTTGTCCACTTCATTGAACACTGCCTGTGCTTGTTGGGCATCCCTGCCAACCCCCTGTCCTGACCATGGCGGTTTTCAAAACCACTCCACCCTTCCCCCACTCCTGTCACATATCTATCCGTCAGGGTGTCGAGCAGTGTGAATTGTGTACATGCCTATACGCGCCCCTTGGTTAATGCTCAGGTCAGGGATGTCACTCTCACTCTCCCCCAGCCATCCTGCAGTCCTGAAACTGGAGACTTGGAGAATGGCACACTTGTGCATGCTCTGTTTTCCCCTGGCAGCGGGCCATTCCATTAAAAGGTGTCTCTCTGTGTAGAGAAATGTCAAATGGGACGGGAAAAAACAGGACACTTCTGGAAGGCTTTGCCAGGCTGCTGGACTCGCCCTTGACAACTAGGCGGGAAACAGACGAGACACTCAGGGTTTGGCCGTTCGTTCACAGGAAGAATACAGGTCGCAAGCGTTGAGAGAGGGAGCAAGAAAGGCGTGAGTTTAAGGAACTGAGAGACCAAACCAAACTCTGATCAAGAGATGTTCTTTGGAACAGCTCTATGACTCAGTGAGAGTTGGCCTGGTTTCTCTTGTTACTATAAGCACCACCGGCTGTGAACAGGACCGTGGGACCATTTAGGTGACTGGCTTAAATATATCTTACTCCACGACCCCATGCTGACTGGGGAGGATGGGGGCGGTCGAAACCCCCCACCTCTTCTATGTAAAATGCAAAAACATCTGGTGTTTGGAAAAGAGCATTTTCTCCACAACTGATACAATAGGGAAAGAGTAGTTGACTGTCTTTACTGGCCGGGTCACAGCGAGATGAGCTGTCCAAACAACAATGGCTTTTTAGAGGCACAATTTGAACATATGCAAAATATGCATGAATAATATGCACTGTTATCCGACGTTATCTAATCATCATGTTCAATTGGAATGTATATGAATTTGTGTAATATATATATATAAGAAAGACAATGCTATTTCTCACCACCCGGTAACCTTTTCACTAATTGCGAAATGCATTTTCTCATACCAAAGTTTGCGGATCCATTTCAGTGCCTCTGTTCATTTAGTGGACTCACTGTCTTGACAATTTACCCACCACTCCATGTCCTTTATAACCCAGACTTTTATAACCCAGAATCATCCCAATATAATCCCAAACCCCATCTACAGTTTGTAAAAAGTAGTCACTGACTGAAAATCAGATGAATCTACTGTAATCCCAACCTCAACCCATCAGTGTTAAAAGGCCATGATGGATCCAGAATCAGTTTACCTCACCTTAAACCAGATCACAGCCACTTTGTGTGCCATTTTTACATTTTTGGGGTGTGTTTGGTTTATACTCGGCAGATTGAGAAACGCATTGAGACAAAGGAGAGTTCCCCTCTTCTGCCACCTCCCTCTTTTCCCTCTTCCCCCCCACCCCTCTCTCTCACACACACACCACATTCATTCAGAGCCCAGTTTGGAGTCTAATCACTTCCTCACACACTCACGTTATCTCTTTCTGGAGCAACATGCACAGGCTAACCCACTACCGCCTTCTCTTTCTCTGCTTGACTGGAGTGCTGCTGTTGCCTCTCTGCTGCGGTGAGTACTGCAATAGGCAGGGTGTTTATCTGTGGGGAGATTGAGTACCATGAAAAAACAGAATGTAAGAACTGAGAACCTGTGGCATGTGTATCTGTTTGGATTGACCTCTGATAGACAGGCAGGTGTGTGTGTGTGTCTTATTGGGTGATCTAGAACATTGAGGGAGTACTGAGGGGGGCAGGTGTCAGAGCTTTCCCACTGGGCACACACTGGTTGAATCACCGTTGTCTCCATATCATTTCAACTAAATTACGTTGAATTGACATCTGTGCCAAGGGGGTTGCGTATTTAGGTGAATTTTAAGACTGGGAACTTTCTGCAAGATCATTTTTTTTAAGTTAACACAAAGTGGAAAGTTTTTTTTTTCTTCCCCTGAACGTTTTGCCAGAGTTGCACAAATATTTCACAATTGTAGTTACAGGGTAATGGTGGGATGAGGCATTTCCAACTATCAGATTTACAAATCCAGTTAGTTGGTCTGACTTTCCATACAAATATCTTTGATCTAAGTCTACTCAGCTAAAACGCTCCAAAGTGTGGGAATGTCTGAAAACACACAAGCCAGTGAACCAAACCGTACGCAACCATGTTCATCTCTCAAGCCCTGGGGGCAGAACAATCACCCGGCGACGTAATCCTGCTGCAGGTCCCAGCCAGCCAGCTTCCTCCTTCACTCCCTCTAACCCCCCCCCCCTGTCCCACTGTGGGCCACATTGACTTTCAGGCAGTGAGTGGGAAGCTTGATTGTTCTCAGTATATGTTTGCAAAGTGCCTGTCAAAACACTCAGTCCATCAGGTAGCAGTGGTGGACGCGTTCCAATTCGGAATGAAAGACATGTGCAACTTGCGCATTTACATTAACAAAAAGAGGGCAATCTAATTAAATAAGGAAACATCTGAATAAATGAATGATCATGACCGGCATTACCAGATGCTACTCTTCTTAATAATGATGAATGGCATGATATATGTTGCTTGATTTTTGTTTGACATTTCAAAAGTAGTTTTTTCCCCATTTCATTATGGTTGGAGGCTTAACATGGGATGGGCTTTTCAAAAGGGTTGGCAACTTCCACATCTGGGATTGTATCAATAGGGACTTTACATTTCTTTCTATTTGATGAATCATAATTAGAGCAAATGAGGCCACATTTAATGTCACGCTAACCCTGTTTGCCTGTCTCAAATTTTGTTGGTGAGAATACTTTGCCCGTGCTTTGCAATGTTGAGGCTGTGTTCAGCCTCCTTAAAATAAATGTACCTTGACTTGGGCCACCTCCCAGATTGAGGAAATGACATTATTTTGCAAACCTTGGTGGTAATGACACATAAGAGGATGAAATATAGACCTAAAAAACAAACAAAGCTGTGATGCTGTATTGGGTGTCCTACTCATTTCACCTAATCTCATTTTCACCTTCCACCTCATTTAACATGTGATTTACACTGAACAAAAATATAAATGCAACAATTTCAAAGATTTTACTGAGTTACAGTTTATACAAGGGAATCAGTCAATTGAAAAGAAATCATGAGGCCCTGATCTATCGATTTCACATGACTGGGAATACAGATATGTATCTGTTGGTCACAGGTACCTTAAAAAAAGGTAGGGGCCTGGATCAGAACCTGTCAGTATCTGGTGTGACCACCATTTGCCTTATGCACATCTCCTTCGGCATAGAGTTGATCAGGCTGTTGATTGTGGCCTGTGGAATCTTGTCCCACTCTTCAATGGCTGTGTGAAGTTGCTGGATATTGGCGGGAACTGGAACACGCTGTCATACACGTTGATCCAGAGTGTCCCAAACATGCTGAATTGGTGACACGTGAGTATTTAGGCCATGGATGAATTGTGTACAGATCCTTACGCGATGGGGCAGTACACTATCATGCTGAAACATGAGATGATGGTGGCGGATGAATGGCACGACAATGGGCCTCAGGATCTCGTCACGGTATCTCTGTGCATTCAAATTTCCATCAATAAAATGCAATCGTGTTCATTGTCCGTAGCGTATGCCTGCCCATAACCCCGCCGCCACCATGGGGAACTCCGTTCACAACGATGACATCAGCAAACCGCTCAACATAACACCATACACGTCCCGTACGGTTGAAATCGGGATTCAAAAGTGAGCATTTACCCACTGAAGTTGGTTACGAATCCGAACTGCAGTCAGGTCAAGGCCCTGGTGAGGATGACGAGCATGCAGATAAGCTTCCTTGAGACAGTTTGTGCAGAAATACTTCTGTTGTGCAACCCCCCCAGTTTTATCAGCTATCCAGGTGGCTGGTTTTAAACAATCCGTGGTTACACGTGGTCTGCGGTTGTGAGGCAGGTTGGATATACTGCCAAAATCTCTAAAATGACGGAGGCAGCTTATGGTAGAGAAATGAACGTTTAAAAACTTAGGGCTAGGGGTCCCACTAGCGGGACAACTCTCGGGGAAACTGGAGCGCGTGCAATTTAAATAAATAATCTTAAATAATATGGATTTTAAACATTTCGTACATTGTCTTATATCGTCTTAAATTCTTGTTAATCTAACTGCACTGTCCTATTTACAGTAGCTATTATAGCGAAAACATGCCATGCAATTGTTTGAGGACGGTGCCCCACAAAATATTTTTCTACTGGCACGTTTCATACATTCACAAATCCCGATTAAATATTCACTCACTTACTTTTGAAAATCTTCCTCCTGAAATGTCATCCAAAGGGTCCCAGCTATAACATGTCGTGTCGTTTGATCGATAACTGACTTTTTGGGATATAAAGAAGGATTTTAAGTTGGCACCATCGATTTGAGTAATCCACTCATTCAACGTGTAGAGAAAGGAATCTGAAAATCTACCCCTAAACTTTGTTTAAACATATACTGCTGACACCCTGTGGGAGCCATAGGAATTGCATCCAGGGAGCTAATTCTCAATATGACCTTTCTCTTGCATATCTAAGGTGGTCTCTCAACAAAAAAAATTCTGGCTGGTTGTTCTTTGGATCTTCTCCTACCACATCTATTGTGTGTTATTCTCTTAAATTATTTTAACATTCCCACATTTCAAAGTGTTTTCTTTCCAATGGTATCAATTATATGCATATCCTGGCTTCAGGGCCTGAGCTAAAGGCAGTTTACTTTGGGCACGTCATTCAGACAGGAAGTGGAGAGAAAAGGGGCCTAGGTCTAAGAATTAATGAATTATCTGGCAACGGCTTTAGTAGACATTCCTGCATTCAGCATGCCAATTGCACACTGGCATTGTGTTGCGTGACAAACTTCACATTTTTTTTGTGGGCTTTTGTCTCCAGCACAAGGTGCACCTGTGTAATGATCATACTATTTAATCAGCTTCTTGATATGCCACACTTGTCAGGTAGATGGATTGTCTTGACAAAGGAGAAATGCTCACTAGTAGGTATGTAAACAAACTAGTAGGGAAGTTTACAGTTGTCTAAAAAGCACTTTTGCACAACTTTTTTTTTTTTTTTTACCCTATAGTGAGTGTATTTTACTTGGGATATTACTTTCTAACAGGAAAAGTAAAACAATAACTGGAGAACATCTTTAAGCTGATGCCTTAATTAAAAGCTCAAACACACCACTAGCTCAAATGTTTGCCTGTGGACAGTACTTAGCACCTCTGACTGCCAACACTGTTCAATCTCTTTCGTGTTCACACAGCAAAGACCTTGGAAGTCGTCGGCCACTCAGCCTTGTTAAAATACTCCAAACCAGAAGCTGCAGTAGCATTGTTTGACAATGGATATCTGTGTGTATTGCGTATGGTGTAGATTCCAAACTATCTACGCTAATGTTGCTATTTTGTAGAAAGCTCTTGTTGGTACTAGCCAGATGGCCATCGCTAGATAACTACCTAGATGACGAAGAAACAATTTAATGCACTGTCCATAATCCCATACTCTGAGTGCCAGTCCATAGCCAAATGTTTAGCTAGCTAGCTAACGTTAGCATAGTCACTAGCTAGGACAACATAGCTAGCGACACTACGCTAGCTAAGGACACTGCACTAACTCGGCAGCTAACACAGGCAGCTGTTTCATGGAAATGAACTAATCCGTTGTGATTTAATTATAATTTCAATACTAGCTACAGTGGTTAGCAAGCTTGGAGGAAGTATTTAGTGTTGTATGGATTGTGTCTGTGCAATTACCTAGCTACCGTCCCATAGCCTACATTGCATTTGAAGTTTGACTGGCTCATCTGTGGATGTATGGAAAAAATGCACCAAAAAAATAATCATTTTTTTGTTGACTCTGTGTCTCATGCCAGGCAATGTTTTGACAGTGTTTGGACAAGCTCGACTTCATTATGGTTCCCTGTTGGAGGTAGACAAAGGACCGCTCCTTTAATAGGGTGTTTGAAAACAGTCATTCAACACCTACCCCCAGTTTGCTTATATGGCTGGCGTTACTGTATTTTTGCTAATAGCTTTCCCCCTACGGGATTAGCATGTGATGTGGTCGGTATTCTGAACATGTTTGTTCAGAGCCCACTACAGGAATCAGCTGAATCTTCAGGATGCAAAGCAATGGGATTGCCTTCTCATAGTTCCTTCCCTGGAAAGCACATACTGTGACTGTCACGCGCTGGCTCAAAGCCCGTAACAAAAGGGAGACAACGTGGAGATAAGGAGTAACAAAATATATATTTATTAAATAAGTAACTAAGTACAATATACAATGGTATGTGTAATCAGTAGTGTGAGTGTTTTGCATGCATGAATGTGATAATGCAGGGTGTTGAAAGGTGCCAAAGCAAACAACCAAAAGGCCACCAAGAAACACAACAAAATCTAGAAAGGTGTCTGCATGGAGAGAGTCTCCTCCATGAAAATGTGGAAGATGTCTATTTATCCTGGGACATACCGGGCCCAGGTGTTTCCCATGTAGCTGACGACCCTCCCAACTCCGCCCACCGGCATCCTAATAAGGAAACAAGAATGAAGAGCGAATACGGCAGACAGAGTGGGAGGGTCGTCACAGTGACTACAATGGAACCTTTTCCTCCTAAACTGGTGGGCAGTGTTAAGACAAGCAGCCTGTCTTCTCAGATGAAGAACAGATCCACTTACGCTCACTATAAAAGGTTTGTGTCATTTACTGTTGTATGAGAGCGTTTTTTTTAAATACTTTCCTAGAGGTAGCATTCATCTTGGTACTGAGAGGAGACTGTGACACACAAGCATTATGTGGTGATCAAGGACAGGAAGATATAGAGGACAGCAGCACACACATTGCCTCATTTTTCTCTAAGCTGCCCACAGCTGCCCACACAATGCCGGATACTAGTGAATTGGTGTTTTCTTCCACATAGCACTCCATTGCCAGTCGTGGCGTGTTGACAGAGAATGGGATTGTGTATCTGAAGGCATGATGGCAGACTGCCACAAGCTACAGTTCATCTCTGGGTTAAAAAATATAAATTAAATGAGAAGCTAGCATCAAAGCCCATCTGAAAGTTATCTGGTAGTAACATTGACCACCCATGTACCTTATCATTTTGCACTGACCCTTCCCATTAGGCATCGTAATATGTGTAGGCCATATCTTCCACTTCAAGGCAGCCTTTATGACTCCACCAGAAACAGATGATCATGGAGCGGGGACTGGTACCGGATTTATTGGGCTCCGCTCAAGTAGACCGAACTGGAGCAGGAGGAAGTTTGGGGCAATGGTTGCATGTGAAACTAGAATGAGGAGGAAGATGGGCACAATACAATTATAAACTAGTCCACCCAGATGATCATGATGAGTCTCACTGACTGAGGACATTTTAACACATCTTGAAAAAAGCAGGGGGTCCCGGTTGAAATAAGAGGCAAACACATACAATATGTTGTCCGTGGGAAATGCTCTACACTAATACATCTATATATTCATTTAATGTATTTTTATTCAACCTTTATTTAACTAGGCAAGTCAGTTAAGAACACATTTTTATTTACAATGACGGCCTACCCAGGCCAAACCCTGACCTGGACGACGCTGGGCCAATTGTGTGCTGCCCTGTGGGACTCCCAATCACGGCCCGGTTGTGATACATCCTGGAACTATAAATGAATCACATGCAACTGATGGATCCCTATTTATATAGGCATTTTTGGGATAAGGAAGTGGGCTATTGGGGTCAGTTTAGTTCCCATTCTCTGTTCTTCAGAACTTCCGGTCCAAAGTGCAGGGTCCAGAGCTTCTGTGAGTTCTATGGACCAAAAACCACCAGAGCCCTGTAGTGGGTAGGCAGGGTGACCCCTGTCCTGAGGTCTCCCATATCTCTCTTTTTTTTTTACCAGCAAATCATGTCCTCTTTTCCTGGACTCCAGGAAGTGATGTGACTTTCCAAACTATTTGATGACGATGATGTACCGTGGCTGCCATCGTCTCTCCCTGATGTCCACCAATTAGTAAGGTCTCAGGTAACTGAATGGAAGTCCTGCAGCTTGAATGCTGTTATAGAGAGGATTACTGATTCTCTTGAGTAAGTTTAGACTTAGATGCTTAAGGAAGTTAGAGTTTCATTGAAATTACTAACTGATGGATAGGCTAACGAAACAATTGTCAATGATTTATATTGGGGTTAGTACATCATTTCCTTGAGTGACATCAGTGCTGTCCAAATAAAATCTGACTTTTGCCACCTGTGTCCACCATCATGATTGACTGACAGAACCAGCTTTGCTGTAGCTATTGTTGTCGCTTCTTTATTTATTTTCCTGACCCACTTTAATAACCCGAGTTTGTCTCAAATATTGCCTTACCAGATAAGCTGTTCTAAATTAAGTTTGAGCAACAGCTGTCAGAACTAAGTGCTGCGCTGATATTGATTGGTTTGGAGGAGCTTACCTCTCATTTCCTGGTTTAGTGCTGTGCAACTCTGCCCATTTCAAACAGTCAGCCAAACATCTGCTGACTAACGTACAAGGTGTGTATGGGTGATATATCAGTCTCATTAAACCGCTTTACCTCTGATCAAAATCTCCTCACTGTTCGATAATGAAAGGAAAATTTGTTGGAAATGAAAAGGGCACTGTAGAACAATACGAGGCATATTTGTTTAGGGTTCTCACTTGTTGGGGGAAAAGGGTAGAACATTTGGAAACCACTGCTTTTAACTGTAAATGATGCAGAGATGTTACGTTTTCATTTTAGTAATTTAGCAGATGCTGTTATCCAGAAATTCTTACAACTCGTGATATGGCATTCACTACCCAGTATATTTTGGCCTTATCGCGACAGAGATATTTTCCTCACAGAAACATCTTTGTTGCAGTTGCGGTGCGTGGGTAAAATCCCTGGGGAAGCCCACCCAAGAAAATTGCCATTATTAAATCCTATGTGCTGTGATAATTGCGTTGTTTGCTCTATAACCTGTTAGTTCATATGCCTTGACACTGTGATATACAGACCTACCGTAAGGCCGAGACATTAAGAAGACACAGCGGCAGAAAAAATCCAACTATCTTTCTTCATCACAAAACCTCTGTCTGGTGGAGTCCACAGCATATTACATGTAACAAACAGTTACATGACCTACAGCATGGTCAAGTTAATGTTTCTGACATATTCAGACCACTAAACTATTTATTTTAGAACCGTGGACAGTTACCCCAAGTCGCAAAGAAAACAGCCGATGCCTCCACTATTCCAGCACATTTTAACTTCAACAATTCAACATCTATTCAACTCTGCTTAGTCTAATACAGTGACAACTAAAAGATACCAAAAACAATTTAGTCCAATCAACATAAGCTACATTCGCTGTGTCTGTCTATGGTACTGGTTTCTGTGTGTGTGTGTGTGTGTGCAAGTAGAAAAAAACATGTTGACTCACCCTACTTGTAGAGAAACTCCAATGCCTCTTTCATGTTACCTGAATGGTCTATCACTTTGTCATACAGTACATACATTTGGTTTTTGTTGTCCTAGGCTACCTGGTCAAAATGCTTGCTCGCTAGCTTAACTTCCTTTCATGGGCAATGATGCGCCAGACCAACTTGTTAACATTAGCCAGCCAACTACATCTAACTGCATGTTGAACTTCCATCCTCTCAGTCCAGGGGCACGATGTATGAATTTATGGTTGGATCAGAATCGCGTTATAATCATTGGCCAGTATGGAGATTTAAGTAAAGCCACAAATCCAAATCCATTTATCCATCCATTGCTAATTTAGTAAAGGGACGATTTAAGCTAGCTAGCTACCGGAGCACAATGATGCAACAATTCTAGTTTTCTGTTTAATGTGATGTGATTGGTTTGAAGCCAAATACAAACTGGCTACACGTGATTTTTATTTTTTTGGTGCGCCAGGACCATTCACAGCTGAGCTCACTCAGTTTAGCTCAATGCTGATTTTCTGTTAAAAACAAAATATCAAGGGAGGCCAAGCCAAATGCTCGCTGGCTCCCTTGCATTCAACGCTACAGGTGGCAACAATAACATACACCTTTTGACAAGACAGCATAGATGGGCTATACATACAGTGGGGCGCTATTTCGTTTGCTTGGAAGCTCGCTCAGTAAAATACATTCAGCCTCTTGAGGATTGAAGACATTTAAGAAACAGAGAGACAAAATATACTTTTTGGGGGGTAGCCTAGCTTCCCTTGGCTTCCATGAATACATGCAACTGCTTTGTAGGCCAGGCACAATTCATGGACGCCCCCCCCACTCGCGTGCCAAAACTATGCATGGATTTCCCTTGAGTAACTCCCTTGAGTTAGCACTCGACTCTACATCCATTAATCATAGTAAATTATTAAGACTGCCATTAACATTCAACAGCCTTTGCTGGATATTTACAGACCATTAGATTATTCAGAATATAAAAGTTCATCACGTAATATAAGGAGTGTTAATGGGCTGTCTGTAAATACTGATAAAAAATACTTTAATAATGCTTGACGATGAAAGAGCTCAGTGAATTTAAAGAGAAGGCGAGATGGATTAACCCATTTTAAAGGTTTACTGAGATTTAGGATATTTGGCACCATGATCTATTTCTCCTTTTTATTCAATTGTTTTATTTGGTGGGGTGGATTGAACTGTCCATATGGCCTCTGAAGTGATCATTTACTATAAAGTTCATCTTTGCGAGACATGCTCAGACCTCTGTAGTCCCAAGCTATCGGTTGTACACTGTAGATACAGCTATGTGCCTCAACTCTAAATTAATATAAGATGGGCCCTGTCTAATTTCTTGATTTTTATTTGGTGCCCATCTTTCCCATTATTTTGGAGTTGAGACATGTAGCTGTTTCTATACAGCCGATAGCTTGGGACTCCTCTTGACATTATACCACTTTTTAGGTCTGAAAATATCTGATAAACGATGCATTTTGAGTGTACCATCTCTTTAAGCTATATTGATGCTAGCTGTGTGCCAAACAGCACTTGGGAAATAA
Organism: Oncorhynchus kisutch; assembly: GCF_002021735.2. Taxonomy (NCBI): domain Eukaryota; kingdom Metazoa; phylum Chordata; class Actinopteri; order Salmoniformes; family Salmonidae; genus Oncorhynchus; species Oncorhynchus kisutch. Next base: position 57,700,497 of record NC_034187.2, read on the forward strand.
AACATTGTAGGTCAGCTTTCCCTCATCTTTGACCTTGATTTTCGTCAGAAGCTTTTTATTTGTTGTTTTTTTGGACCCAAACCCAATCTGCTATTGTCTCACTGCGTTGACATAACTTTCTGTTTCTACTCCATCCCTACAGGCCAAACTGTATATGATGACTACGATGACACAACACAGACACCGGACTACGACTACAACGCCACCTTTGAATACATATTTTTCAGTATGTTAAAACACCTTAATTTTGGGGGTTTTGACTGATGTTTTTATCCCCCTGTTTGTACAAAATAATTTAATCTGCTTCATTGTTTGTGTTTAATTCTTTGAACTAAGTACTGGAAAGTACCTCACAAATGTGTTGTTCACTAGGCAACGCTAGTACTGAGGACCTGGACAAGTTTCTAAGAGCAAGTGAAGAGGAGTTTTATGAGGGAGAAGATATGGTGGAAGAGGAAGACACAACCTTCTCGACCACTATGTCGACCACAGACAGCAGCATAGCGAAGGTATCTGTCACGTTCTGACCTTAGTTCCTTTGTTATGTCTTTGTTTTAGTTTAGTCAGGGCGTGAGTTGGGGTGGGTAGTCTTTTTGTTGTGTTTTGTTGTCTTTTTATTTTTTTATTTTTTTTTGTGTTTATGTGTTTGGCCTGGTATGGTTCTCAATCAGAGGCATGTGTCGTTCGTTGTCTCTGATTGAGAATCATACTTAGGTAGCCTGTATTCCCCATTTTAGTTGTGGGTGATTGTTTTCTGTTTTGTGTCTGCACCAGACAGAACGGTTTCGGTTTCATTTTTCGTTCTCTTGTTGTTTTTGTATTTATTATAGATCATGAACATTTACCACGCTGTGTATTGGTCCGATCTCTCATACTCCTCGTCAGAGGAGGACGAATCCCATTACAGTATCCCAACATGTTGCTGCAGTCGTTTGTGTCTGATAAGGCTCCCTTTTATCTCCCAAACACTGTAACCGTGCCTGTTCTTCTCCAGCGGTCTATTGTGTATAAAGTTCACCTTTGAGGAATATATCTTTTAAGATGGAGGCTTAAACCAAAACCACATACATCTGCCCTGAGAACACTGTAACGCTGACCTTCTGTTCCAAGCTTGCGGAAATTTACTTGGGTTTTGCGTGGGTGTGTGGATTACCCAGAGACAAACCAACACTGGAGAGATTTAAGACAGATGGGTTCATTTGGAACAATAAATGTACTAGGAATCAGAGCAATTTTGGAGCCACTTCTCCTGCTGCTACTTCCACTACAGTTGTAAGTGTTTTCAGTTATTTTAAAATAGGCCGCATATCTAAATTCAATTCTTAACTGACAGCAAGAACAAACTGAAACGTTGGTTAAGTTAGCCTAGTCGTACTTAAAAATGAGTGGATAGCTTTACCAAAATGGTAACAGTACTTGATTATTACGATACTTTCTCTGGAAAAGACCATTCAATTTAGTAATGACATCTGATACATACTGCTTTGAGAGTGCTTATTTTAAAAGTACAAATTCAGCACATTTCAGTGGCTTAGTCAATATCTCAACAGGTGGATCCTATTATCAATATGGGTCTGTCTGAAAGCCCCATCTGCTTTTTATCTCAAACTCAAGTCCAGGAAACAATCATCAACAAACACTTTGGGATTTGTCCAAAACTTCCCAACCATGAGTCTAAACTCTAGGAGGGTTTAGTCTTCGCCAGTTAAACAAACACTTATCATTGGAATTCATGTTTAGATAGAAGCTCTCCCTTGTCTGTGTAACAATAGAGTGCTGGATGGCCATGTGGAGTATCGTAGTGGGGGGTGGGAGGGAGGGGGGGGGGGTCTTCAAACTCACTTGCTCAAGATTCCTTCAGATCCTTTCCAGGGAATGTCAAGGAGTGTATATATAACACTGAGGTTAAGTAACAATGCTACACCATGTCTTTAGCTGGTGTGTATCCAATTATTTGAACATTGCACATTCATATAGAGTTGATGCTGAAGATGCAGACTATACAATATACAGAATAGATATAGTAATGTATTATGCATACACACATACAGTACATGCTAACACATTCACATAACTGTCAAAATGTTAGAAGGCAGCTGTAATTATTGCCTTCTAGCCAGACAAAAGCATACAGTATTTATATGACAGACTTGAACCATACATCTCTCCCACAAGAAATTCCATTGAATCTTTCAGTTTAACCATTTTTGGGATGTCCATGGCAGTGGTGGACATTGGTGGCATTGATCGAGTCTTACTCTGTTCTCGTCTGATCACCTTGCCACTCCTCAGTTTATAACTCTGATCTTTTATTTGATCCTGTGGAGGACGGTTGTTATTTTATTTTATTACGGTTGAGAAGGACTTACATTGCTGTTGTGTATTGGTTTGTACAGGGCTCCAGGACAGCTCCTCCATGTTTGCTGCTTGCCCTGGCCTTGACCGTGCACCAGCTGGGCCAACTCCTATGAGAGGTACCATCGACGTTATAGGACGCACACATACACACACTCAGGAGGTGGGTCACACACACGCGTTAAAATACATGTACTGAATACACACTTGAAACACACTAATTCATAATAATGCATACTACAGATTTAAGTGGGATACATTAAAACATATATTAAGCAGAAGATGAATATACTCTTCCAATGATTGTGTACCAGACTTCCAATAATAACACAATGTCTTGTGGTATGTAGATGTAGTGATATTTATATACAGTAGATGGCGCTTTGTGCATACTAAATTATGTGGTGAATATGGCTGATTGCTACAGAGGTATTTGCAGCCTATGTGTAGATTATGAGATGAACACACCATTAGTATAAAGAATATATACCTCTACATACCCTGAGTATACAAAACACATCTGCCCTTGACATGGACTGACCAGGTGAATCCAGGTGAAAGCTAGGATCACTTATAGATGCCACTTGTTAAATCCACTTCAATCAGTGTAGATGAAGGGGAGGAGACGGGTTCAAGAAGGATTTTTAAGTCTTGAGACGATTGAGACGTGTATGTGTGCAACTCAATATTAGGAATATGTTCCTAATGTTTGGCATACTCAGTGTATGTGTATTACATTGTGTGTAGTGTTATGAGTTCAATATTATTTGGTTGAAAACATGACTAAAGTTTTTCTCTAACATTTCAGATATCCATGGGTCTGAGCATGAAGGGAAGCGCAAGAAAGAATGGCGGGACAGGGCTCAACACTCACTGGCAGTGACTCTTGGGGGACTCCTGTGAACTCAAACTTTATTATGCAAAGAACCCCTTCAGTCTTTGACTGCTCCCCCTGTAGGACCTGAAGCCCAAACCATGGATTCAAACCACTGCTCCTATTGGACATGTCACTACAACATCACCCATAGTATTCTATAGCAGTGGAGAGACGAAAACCACTGCACACTGTAGGATAAATCACCACACAATTGTGTTTTTATGCATTACAACACACACAACCCTGCTTATGTAGCACACGCCACCACCGCACAATATTCATAGTCATTCCGTGTTGCATCATTCAGGGAGGTAGCTGATCTGTAAGGTTGGTTCAGGCACCATTAGGCTGCTGAAAAGAGATTCCCAATGGTGATTTATTAAAGGGCAGAAGGTCCTAAATGTGAAAGTAGGCCAGGTTAATGAGAGGACTTCAATTTGTTGCTCAAAAAGTAGATACAATACCACAGCAACACATGACCTGTTACATGCTTTGTCCATCGGGGTGGTCAATCTTATTCATCGTATGTTTTGGAACTACTTTGATTCATGTGGATTTTTATTGAGAACTCATCATTCTGTCAATGAAAAGCTCCAGAGAAAAAAAAACAGTTTTGAAAATATTGTGAACCTCTCGATGCCAATAGCACAAATATATCTGATGTTCCATTTCACACGTGTTCATTCCCAGCTCCGTTACTTCCGGTGTGTCGCATTTACCCTGGTTCCTCTCTGTGTACATCATACACAAACACGGTACAGCGTCCTTCTAATCTAAACCATGCTGTTTATTGAGCAAATACACAGGCACTTTCCTTTGGCACTTCTGCATCACCAGTCACCTCCTCATAAGGGCAGGTAACCCTCTGCAGCATACCAGTATTTACCATGCTGTGTTTTATACCATTTTACAAGTGTTTTATGAATATTTTATAGACTGTGTATAAATGAACTCTAGAGGGGATCATACCGACTACTCAAATGCACAGAAGGTTAATCATGTCAACTGATGAATGTTATTGTCAGTGTAGTGTATGCATTTATACATATTGTTTGTTTCATAATAAATAATTGAAATACATTTGTTCTCCTTTTTAATGATTATTTGTCTGATGAACCTTTTTATTTTCATTATATCATGCTTTTCTGTCTCCTGAAAAGATTCAACTCAACGAAATTACACAAAGGTATTTGGAAAATGCATTAAAAGAGGATCCATATTAAAAGGTTCTTTGAAATAACTTATAGGGCTTCCCCCCCCTCCAGGAACCTTTTATTTTTTGAGTGCACATTGAATACTCCACCTGGTTTTATGTATTCAAGGAAAGCATTTGTGTACTTTCTCAACTGATACATTCAGCACTCTGTACCTTCAGCACCTTGGCATGCTTGTGCATTCCACTCATAACTTAAGTGAAGAAAAGTGGCAAATAGTTGTTTACCTTAATTAACTTGAACATTGTTTTTCTTATGAATATCAGGTTGTGCAAGATTGTACAATCGTGGAACATTTTTGCTCCTTCAGGTCAATGATTGCTTACTTACTCGTCCACCAAACTATTGCACCATAAATGATGGGGGGGAGGGAGGGGAGGGAGACTTGGACAGGCTTTGCGGAGGAGAACGATGTCTGAAGAAGTGCACACAGGGCCGATGATCGGCAATTGTCTGCCAAAAGTACTTTAATATTGACATGAATAAAAAGTCAGACTGCAGTTTAAAATAAAAGGTTCCTGGAGTATCCTTTAGGGGTTCTTCAAATTGAAACTGTGAGGGAACCCCTATAAGTTCTTTGAAGAACCTTTAAAAATGGTTAGTCAAAGAACCCCTTTTAATGGATCCTCAGATAACCTTTCGGATAAGCGTGTGGGGTTCATTTTTGAACTACCTCCCCCGCACCTATTATTATTATTAATAATACGCATAACAATAAAACTATATTTTAGTTGTCTGTGTTTATTATGATTTTAGTGGCAAACAAAAAAATAAAATGTCGAAATATGAGGCAAACTCCCAGCAGAGCCCCAAGTCCAATGGATATATCATCTGGCGTGTTGATGTTAATGTGTTGATGGTCTCTGTATCCATAGCCAGAATCATTTTGCAGTGCGTGGTGATTGTCAATTGATACCCATTGAATTGTGTCTATTTTCTGCTTTACAAATACTTGCACAAATATGAAAAGATAGATGGTATCATCCTAAAACAATATCAATTTAGATCATAGAAGGGACAAACATTACCTTAAATGAAGGAGATCTTTACATTTTTCAGTTAAGTGCCTGCACCTGCTGCCCTTTTAAATTCAAATCCAAATGTTTCAGTTGGGCAGTTAGGTTCCTGCAAGAACCCCCACCAACTAAGGAGGTTCCTTGAAGAACCCCACCTCCTATGGGGTTCTTGGACAAACCTTTTGGGGGCAATTTTCAGTGCCAAGAACCATAAGGTTCTTTGAAGAACTTTTAGGATCTTAGAAGAACTCTTGTTGAACCTCTATTTTTAGAGCGTCGAGAGACAAGAGCTGAAATAACAGACATTGGCGGCTTAGAACATTTCCTCGATTCAGGCAACAAAGATCAATTCTAATAATTTCCTTAGCTTGGCATTTGAATCTTAACTTTGCTTGCCGCATGTTGTCAGACCTGCGCATTCAAGCCATGGGAACACACTGTGCTACTGTGCTACTGTGCTGTGAGGAAATGACTAATCTCATGAATGTGTAGCAGTCTCACACTGACACAAGGTTCTGCCCATATTATTCATTGCGGAATGAAGTTGCCATCTAACTATGCCTTAACTGAATTATATTATACACTAAAAGCCACCTCAAGGGCACACATTGACAATTCAGTATTCAGGAACACGCTATTTATGGGGCAGTATTTCCAAGACAAACACCTAAATGTGATTGCATCTCATGTTTTCATGGCATGTTCGACAAGAAGTCTACAAATCTGGCCAGTCAACGTGACCTAATTAGTCAAACTGAAGAACCTGTTGATATCATCTCTTTACCTGGTGGTAGGTTGAACATGTTAAACAACCACTTAAAACCCCCTGGTCAAAACACTATGGCGCACCAACATGCTGCCAGAACAACGCTTCCCTTCCTGTACATGTATCCAGTTGCTGCCACTTCAGTACGATCACATAATTAACAAACAACACAAATGGGATTGAAAATGTCACGCTGCTTCGGAATCCTGCGCCTGCCACTTTAATCATTTGTGAGTCCGTAAGATAACTATGATGCGAGCACGGGCTGGAGAAGCGGCGTCAGTGTCAATAGGTCTGCACGGAGAGAGAAAATAGGTGTCAGAAGGCATTTAAAAAGAAACACATGGTAAGGTCAGTAGAGATGTACCTGGCCGGCTCGTTGATGAGGAGGAGAGATAAGACGAGTCTGAACCGGTTATTAATCTACTCTTTTCTCTGAAATCTGAACAGTGTGATAAAGCATCTCTGTGCATTGTATAAATAACTCATATAAGCTCTATTGGGTCATTCATAAGGTTGCTACAGCAAGTCCCCGTGAAGAAGGAAACCAAGCAAGACCTCTGGGTTTACAGATACATTTATTTCAGGGATGCCAACCCAAACTGAATTGTTGGGCAGAACACTGGACCCCGAAGGAAGTGGTGGTTTTCACTGTTTCCCATTACATTGAGCCACACTTTATCTCAAGTCTCTAATACTAAATATTTGGTTATCTCATCTGCGGTCTCCAATCCCACTTCTGACACCAACGTAACAAGGGGCTAGTCTTGAAACTAGCATTCTCATGAATTTCCTATTTGAGAAACATCTTCTTTTGGTCCTTTTAGTTGCCCTAAATTAATTCATGTATTCCCTAGAACATTTGAGCATGTAATAAAAAATGTATTTAAAATAAACTGGCACAGAGCTGGGTGTTCTTTGGAGATCAATGGTAGATGGTCTAGCTGTTTTCGCGTATGATAGAGAGGCTAGACCACAACAAGATGTGTAGAACCATCCATTTTATTTTCACACATTCCAAAAATGCTATAATCAATCTAATTTCAGTAGATCACCTCCCAAGAGATACAAAAACATTTTTTCCACCATGTTCTGTATCTTCAGCTTTCTCACACACAAACATTGGAAAAGGTAACATGGCATGGCAGGGCATAAATTAACATTTGTGGCATACAAATGCCATGGCATTCAAACTGCCATACTGGACCAGATAATGTCATGTCCTGTATATTCCTACATTTCCATGACATTTATAGAACGCATCTATACTCAGAACACAATTACTTAAGACAATCAAGGACATCAACCACCCGAGCCACTGCCTGTTCACCCCGCTATCATCCAGAAGGTGAGGTCAGTACAGGTGCATCAAAGCATGGGACCGAGAGACTGAAAAGCAGCTTCTATCTCAAGGCCATCAGACTTCTAAACAGCCATCACTAGCACATCAGAGGTGGCTGCCTATAGACATAGATTAGGAATCACTGGCCACTTTTAGAAATGGATCACTAGCCACTTTAATAATGTTCCGTATCTAGCATTACAAATCTCATATGTATAAACTGTACTCTATACTATTCTTCGGTATCTTAGTCACTTTAATTGTGTGTAAATATTGCATCATCCATCTCATATGTATAAACTGTACTCTATACTATGCCACTGTATCTTAGTCCAATGCCGCTCTGACATGTATGTATATATAATCCATTCCTTACTTAGATGTACGTGTATTTTTGGTATATGTTGTGAAACGGTTAGATATTACTTGTTAGATATTACTGCACTGTTGGAGCTAGAAGAACAAGCATTTCGCTACACCCGCAATAACATCTGCTAAACACGTGTGTGACCAATACAATTTGATTTAATTTGATTTGACAATAGACCGTCATAAGATTGAGACGAGTGATACCATCACATGCCCTTGAATTCCACACCCCAAATGGACATGTACAGTGTCTTGCGAAAGTATTCACTCCCCCTGGAATTTTTCTTATTTTGTTGCCTTACAACCTGGAATTAAAATAGATTTTGGGGGCGTTTGTATAATTTGATTTACACAACATGTCTACCACTTTGAAGATGCAAAATATTTTTTTATTGTGAAACAAACAAGAAATAAGACAAAAAAAAAGGAAAACTTGAGCGTGCTTAACTATTCACCCTCTCAAAATCAATACTTTGTAGAGCCACCTTTTGCAGTAATTACAGCTGCAAGTCTCTTGGGGTATGTCTCTATAAGCTTGGCACATCTAACCACTGGGATTTTTGCCCATTCTTTAATGCAAAACTGCTCCAGCTCCTTCAAGTTGGATGTGTTCCGCTGGTGTACAGCCATCTTTAAGTCATACCACAGATTCTCAATTGGATTGAGGTCTGGGCTTTGACTAGGCCATTCCAAGACATTTTAATGTTTCCTCTTAAACCACTTGGGTGTTGCTTTAGCAGTATGCTTAGGGTCATTGTCCTGCTGGAAGGTGAACCTCCGTCCCAGTCTCAAATCTCTGGAAGAATGAAACAGGTATCCCTCAAGAATTTCCCTGTATTTAGCGCCATCCATCATTCCTTCAATTCTGACCAGTTTCTCAGTCCCTGCTGATGAAAAACATCCCCACAGCATGATGCTGCCACAAACATTCTTCACTGTGGGGATGGTGTTCTCGGGGTGATGAGAGGTGTTGGGTTTGCGCCAGAAATATAGTATTCCTTGATGGCCAAAAAGCTCAATTTTAGTCTCATCTGACCAGAGTACCTTCTTTCATATGTTTGGGGAGTCTCCCACATGCCTTTTGGTGAACACCAAACGTGTTTGCTTATTTTTTCTTTAAGCAAAGCCACTCTTCCATAAAGCCCAGCTCTGTGGAGTGTATGGCTTAAAGTGGTCCTATGGACAGATACTCCAATCTTCACTGTGGAGCTTTGCAGCCCCTTCAGGGTTATCATTGGTCTCTTTGTTGCCTCTCTAATTAATGCCCTCCTTGCCTGGTCTGTGAGTTTTGGTGGACGGACCTCTCTTGGCAGGTTTGTTGTGGTACCATATTCTTTAAATTTTTTAATAACGGCTTTAATGGTGCTCCGTGGGATGTTCAAAGTTTCTGATATTTTTTATAACCCAAGCCTGTCTTTTCTTCTCCACAACTTTTTCTCTGATCTGTTTGGAGAGCTCCTTGGTCTTCAAGGTGCCGCTTGTTTGGTGGTACACCTTGCTTAGTGGTGTTGCAGACTCTGAGGCCTTTCAGAACAAGTGTATATATACTAAGATCATGTGACTCTTAGATTGTACACAGGTGGACTTTATTTAACTAATTATGTCACTTCTGAAGGAAATTGGTTGCACCAGAAGTTTTTTTTTTCATTTCACTTCACCAATTTGGACTATTTTGTGTATGTCCATTACATGAAATCCAAATAAAAAATTTTTTTTTAATTAAAGGTTGTAATGCAGCAAAATAGGAAAAACACCAAGGGGGATGAATACTTTTGCAAGGCACTGTAGATGTGCCTTATCAGATCAAACAGTTCTCCTTTGAAATCTCACATTTTCTTTGATAACAAATACCACTTGATACACATTTCATTAGCTACTGCTAGATTTGAGTACTGTATGCATGGAGGTCTGAAGTAAGGATACATATATTGAGACACGATTGTGCCAGCTTTCAGCAGTTTGGGAATATTTCAACTTGAATCCCCACCGGCTACAAGTTAAATTGTGGTGATGTGCAAACTAACTGGCTAGGGTAATTCCAAAGTCATGTGTAGTGAATCTCATTAATAGTCCTTGGTGAGCTATTGCAGACCTGTTGAGTCAGTGAGTCCTTCATAAAGCCCGCTCTAGAGTGCAACTCCCTCCTACATGAGAGGTCCTTGGGGAGGCCTCGTACGATGCCGGTGACGTACTACCTATACATATTTCAGAGTGTTTATTCCTCTGGGAGTGTGTTTCACAAGGTTATTGGGATAATCAGGTGCAGGGTTGAAAAATGACCTAACATCTTGTAGATGGGGGACATGGCAGACCCCACACCTCTGAATAATGCAGGGCTGTCTGTCAAAGGCTCCCACTCACAACTGCACACACAGACATGTAAACAATCAAAACCGACCAATATATGTTGTCAAGTTTGAATTGATATTATGGCCTTGGTGTCCCATCTAGTGTCTGCTCTTCGCGTAAATTTTGCATGCAAAACATTTAGCTAATATCTTCCAAATACTTCAGTCAATTGCTTTGTGGTATGTTTTTTCCAGTATCGCATTTTGACAGGACTGCAACACTGAAACTGAGTAGTTCATTTGTAACACGGACACTTAACAGTTTTTGGTCACTCCAATAAAGAGAGAGAGTGAGTCATCTAGGTGTGTTGGCTCATTGACAATTCCAAGCCATACAATAATCAAGAAAAGGGTGGAGGAGTGATCCTTCTCTATTCCCTGTTTGAGAGGATGCACTGCAGGGTAAAGACCAACTGTCCATTCCTATTGCGCTAGTAAGAATGGACAAATCATTTACCTGGGAATCAGATGTGAAGTATTAGAAACTGGTCTGAACTGGCCAGCAAGGCCCTGTGCATTCCATATTCAAGGGAGGGAGAGATGGAGAGGGTATTTGTGATTGAGTGAGGTCAGGATGAACTCACATTCTCTGTCTCCTCCATAATCGCCAAGGTGTAAATGACATGTCAAGGAACATTTTCTTACCCCAGTTCTGTATTACTGATGCCCTGAATTCTTCTGCAGTGAGAGACTAATCCTAGTGACAGTGAGAGTTGTCTGTATCACAACCAAACACACAGGTAATCATTCTATGCAACATAATTGCCATTGTAAATCAGAACAGCGGTTGTCCATCATGGAGAATGGATGAAAAGAAGGGATTTAATTGCTTTCTTTGCATTGATGGCTCATTAACACTTTCACCACCCACTTCTACACCACTTGTCTGCTGAAATGAAAGAGATAAATTGGGGATGGGGCCTAGCCTGGCTGGGTTGGGATCAGTTCCCGTGTGCAAACCACAGCATTTAGATCTCTACATCAGAGACTGGGAACACACTGGTTGAATCAACCTTGTTTCAACGTAATTTGTCAACGTATTGTGACGTGGAATCAACGTGGAAAAGACATTGGATTTGAAAAAAGTAATCAACCAGTACTGTTTTTATCTCATTTCAAACAGCGTTGTAAACATTGAAATTAAGGTAAAACAAACTTAAATGAATTGGCTTAGCCTGACTAACAGGTTGTTACATCAATCTAATTTCCATATAACCATAAGAACTATGTAGAGTGTGTAGAACAAGTATTTGATACACTGCCGATTTTGCAGGTTTTCCTACTTAGCATGTAGAGGTCTGTCATTTTTATCATAGGTACACTTCAACTGTGAGTGACGGAATTTAAAACAAAAATCCAGAAAATCACATTGTATGATTTTTAAGTAATTAATTAGCATTTTATTGCATGACATAAGTATTTGATCACCTACCAACCAGTAAGAATTCTGTCTCTCACAGACCTGTTAGTTTTTCTTTAAGAAGCCGTCCTGTTTTCGACTCATTACCTGTATTAACTGCACCTGTTTGAACTCGTTACCTGTATAAAAGACACCTGTCCCCACACTCAATCAAACAGACTCCATCCTCTCCACAATGGCCAAGACCAGAGAGCTGTGTAAGGACATCAGGGACAAAATTGTAGACCTGCACAAGGCTGGATTGGGCTACAGGACAATAGGCAAGCAGCTTGGTGAGAAGGCAACAACAATTATTAGAAAATGGAAGAAGTTCAAGATGACGGTCAATTACCCTCGGTCCGGGGCTTCATGCAAGATCTCACCTCGTGGGGCATCAATGATCATGAGGAGGGTGAGGGATCAGCCCAGAACAACACGGCAGGACCTGGTCAATGACCTGAAGAGAGCTGGGACCACAGTCTCAAAGAAAACAATTAGTAACACACTACGCCGTCATGGATTAAAATCCTGCAGCACACGCAAGGTCCCCCTGCTCAAGCCAGCGCATGTCCAGGCCAATCTGAAGTTTGCCAATGACCATCAGGATGATCCAGAGGAGGAATGGGAGAAGGTCATGTGGTCTGATGAGACAAAAATAGAGCGTTTTGGTCTAAACTCCACTCGCCGTGTTTGGAGGAAGAAGGATGAGTACAACCCCAAGAACACCATCCCAACCGTGAATCATGGAGGTGGAAACATCATTCTTTGGGGATGCATTTCTGCAAAGGGGACAGGATGACTGCACCGTATTGAGGGGAGGATCCATGGTGCCATGTATCGCGAGATCTTGGCCAACAACCTCCTTCCCTCAGTAAGAGCATTGAAGATGGGTTGTGGCTGGGTCTTCCAGCATGACAACGACCCAAAACACACAGCCAGGGCAACTAAAGAGTGGCTCTGTAAGAAACATCTCAAGGTCCTGGAGTGGCCTAGCCAGTCTCCAGACCTGAACCCAATAGAAAATCTTTGGAGTGATCTGAAGGATCTGGAGAAGGTCTGTATGGAGGAGTGGGCCAAAATCCCTAATGCAGTGTGTAAACCTGGTCAAGAACTACAGGAAACATATGATCTCTGTAATTGCAAACAAAGGTTTCTGTACCAAATATTAAGTTCTGCTTTTCTGATGTATCAAATACTTATGTCATGCAATAAAATGCTAAATAATTACTTAATCATACAATGTGATTTTTCTGGATTTTTGTTTTAGATTCCGTCTCTCACAGTTGAAGTGTACCTATGATAAAAATGACAGACCTCTACATGCTTTGTAAGTAGGAAACACTGACGATTTAGCAGGTTATCAAATACTTCTTCTCCCCACTGTATGTGTAGAAAATTCCACATAGAAACGTAAAAAATAATCCTATAATCAATTGGGTTGTTGAATTTTAGATTTGATTAGACATCAATGTCATTGTTTCAAAGTCATGCTATAAGCCTCAGCTACAATAATTTGAATAATTCAATGGATGTTTTGTGGCCGTCTATGGGCCAGGCGTCAGTTAAACTGCAGTACAGAAGCAAAACCTTAGCATTCGAAACCATGCTTCTAGACCGGAACCCTGGAACCTTGGTCCACACCCTGCCTCAAGCCTAACCCTAATTTTGGCATAACCCTAACCCATTTGATGAACCCTTGCTCAAACCTTACCCTAACCTCTCGTAGGGCTCCCCCACATCCAAATTCCCAATTTAACCCCGAATTACCACATCAATCCAAGAACCACTGCGATGAAACCAATCAGTTCACTCTGGAATCACTGAATCATTTCATTACTTACACCTTTACTTGACCTATCAATTAGTCAACAATGGATAGCTGCAGCCTTAAGGTGGCCAAATGTGAAAGTCCACGTCACTTGCACAATAGCGTGTGCCTTTCTATTATAATTGCATATCACCTGTAGCCACTTTCCCAATGGACGTCCATCATGGCTCAACACTGCAGTCCAGTTTCCACCTTCACACATCTGTGGCTGGGGAGTGTCAGGAAAGTATGCACGTAATTACGCCCTAGTATTGGAGAGGGATCCTTGAGCTAGACCTTCTGCAGTGGATTATAATGAGACCACAGTGATGACAGCTGTCGAACATGTATCTATCAACTGTGATGTTCCCGAAAACGTTTGATTCCGTATTTGACTAAGTTCAACATGACACAGAAATACTTTCCCCAACTGTTTCATTCTTAGCACAATGTTCCAGAAAGCTTGTGCTTGTGTGATGCTTCAGATACGTTCTCTAGCAATCAGTGGGACCATATAATTTTTGCACCTGTTGTGCAATCCTACTTTTGATACAGACCCGGAGGCGAACAGTGAGGACAAGTCTGTAGACGTGTTTTCAATTTATAGGTCTAATATAAAACGGACCCACGTGATGCGCGCGGGAGAAGCCCGAAGCCTCCTTGTACTTTTGAGTTCCACAAAGCGCAAGCTGCATTCTAACTCATCAAAGCCATAATGCGAAGAGAGGCCAGTGCATGCATGGTCCCATTTAACGCTCCTCGGGGGTCTAATCCCAAAGCGCCTTACTAAATCTGAGAAACGCACAGCATGCCCTCATTCTCTGAAACAAGCTGTGCACCTGACACCGGCGCTCTTCCTTCGAGATTTGCTTTGAGGAAACTTTTTTTTTAAATTGATTGTAGGCATGTTGTTTACGGACCAGAAATTGCTCAGATATTGTCTAGGCCTAAGATATATCTGTTGGACACCATAAATTGAGCAATTTGACATTTATGGTGGACCTATTCTCTAGGTAGCCTTGATTGCCCATAAACACTAGCAGATAATTATTGGATTCAATCACACTAGAATAGCATTAAAGAAAGAGAGAAAATTCCACAGAGAGGAAATAATTCAAGCCTAGAGTCATGTCCTCATCTAGCGAGGGAACCATGCATGAAGTATCCCAGCAAATTACATATGGGAGATTATCACTTGCTACTGTGCTTTAGGCACTGTAGGCAGAGTCAGTCACACAACATTGAGAAACATCCATAAACCCCTCATGTGCATTTAGGCCTAAATATTGAAAAATAATATGGCATTTAATTGAATCATGTCAGTTAAGCCTATTTTAAAGATTGCTATTGGTCACAGGTGTAGGTCACTTTTTACTGACAATGAGCTGATCAGTAATCTCATATTAGACTATATTACACAATCTCGTCCTATTCGTGATGGTATTAGAAGGCAATTTATTTCCAAGTGTGCACAAGTTAATTAACATAATTCTTCTAACCTGTTGCAAATTAATATGCGTTTATACTAACCATATTGCAGTTTCCTTCATTCGGGCTGATGCCTATTGAAGAAATGAGAACACCATAAATCATAAAGCATTATTCAGAATGTTGACTTCTCTTATCTGATGTAGCACCATAGCAATATGGTAATATGACAACTTTCAACCTGGACTCAGGGGTAGGCGCAACGTAGTAAATGTAAATCGCTCTCCCTACATTTAGTATTACGTTTTGTATGGTATGAATTCATTTGTGGATGTACATCATCCATTTCGTATGATATCTTACGAATTACAATTCGTATGATACAGTATGTTTACGAATTGCGATTCATATAATATTTTACGAATTTGCAATACATATAATATATTCCAAATTCCAATTTGTTGTGGCTAGAGTTAGCTAGGTGACTAGAATTAGCTAGGCTAGGGGATAGGGGGTTTATAGGTTAAGGTTAAGGTTAGGTGTTGAGGTTACTGTTAAGGTTAGGAGTTAGGGGTAAAGGGAAGGGCTAGCTAACATGCTAAATAGCTCAAAAGTAGTAAGTAGTTTCAAAGATGCTAATGAGCTAAAATTGTCTGTGATGTGATTCGAACACGCAACCTTTGGGTTACTAGATGTTCGTTTTATACACCTGTCCATCTTTCCAGACAAACCTCCCTCTTTGTTATGTATCCATAACGAAGTAACATATACTAATTTAAGTGCCAGAGATTTACATGTACTATGTTACATCTAGCCTTTGAGGCCAGGCTGCAACTTTGGAGGCACAATATAAACCTGGTGGTCATAGTAGGGTAGTGCTGCAGCACCCCCTGAAAATCATAATAAAAAAATATAGAAACTACCGTTCAAAAGTTTGGGGTCACTTAGAAATGTCCTTGTTTTTTAAAGAAAAGCACATTTCTTGTGCATTAAAATAACATCAAATTGATCAGAAATACAGTGTAGACATTGTTAATGTTGTAAACGACTATTGTAGCTGGAAATGCCAGATTTGTTATGGAATATCTACATATGCGAACAGAGGCTCATTATCAGCAGCCATCAATCCTTTGTTCCAATGGCACCTTGTGTTAGCTATTTCAAGTTGATCATTTTGAAATCATTTTAATTAACCTTTAGAAACCCCTTTTGCAGTTATGTTAGCACAGCTGAAAGCTGTTGTTCTGATTAAAGAAGTAATAAAAACTGTCCTTCTTTAGACAAGTTGAGTATCTGAAGCATCAGCATTTGTGGGTTTGATTACAGGCTCAAAATAGCCAGAAACAAATCCCTTTGTTCTGAAACTCATCAGTCTATTCTTGTTCTGAGAAATTAAGGCTAATCCATGCGGGAAATTGCCAAGAAACTGAAGATCTCGTACTACTCCCTTCACAGTACAGCGCAATTTGGCTCTAACCAGAATAGAAAGAGGAGTGGGAGGCCCCGGTGCACAACTGAGCAAGAGGGCAAGTACATTAGAGTGTCTAGTTTGAGAAACAGACACTTCACAAGTCCTCATCTGGCAGCTTCATTAAATAGTACCAGCAAAACACCAGTCTCAACATCAACAGAGAAGACTCTGGGATGCTTGCCTTCAAGGCAGAGTTCCTCTGTCCAGTGTCTGTGTTCTTTTGCCAATCTTAATCTTTTCTTTTTATTGGCCAGTCTGAGATATGGCTTTCCTTTGCAACTCTGCCTAGAAGGTCAGCATCTCGCAGTCGCCTCTTCACTGTTGATGTTGAGACTGGTGTTTTGCGGGTACTATTTAATGAAGCTACCAGCTGTGGATAAGATCGTCTACTAAAATGGAAAATAATATAATAGACCATTTTAGTTTTCACATACAAATAAGTTGCATTGGCAAAGTATTTTTAAAAACTGGAAAACATACAGTACCAGTCAGTACCGGTTTTTCTTTATTTTTACTATTTTCTACATTGTAGAATAATAGTGAAGACATCAAAACTAAGAAATAACACATATGGAATCATGTAGAAACGAAAACAGTGTTAAACATATCAAAATATATGTTATATTTTAGATTATTCAAAGTAGCCACCCTTTGCCTTGATGACAGCTTTGCGCAATCTTGGCATTCTCTCAACCAGCTTCACCTGGAATAGTTTTCCAACAGTCTTGATGGAGTTCCCAAATATGTTGAGCACCTTTTGGCTGCTTTTCCTTCACTCTGCGGTCCAACTCATCCCAAACCATCTACATTGGGTTGAGGTTGGGTGATTGTGGAAGCCAGGTCATCTGATGCATCACTCCATCACTCTCCTTCTTGGTCAAATAGCCCTTACACAGCCTGAAGGTGTTGGGTCATTGTCCTGCTGAAAAACAAATGATAGTCACACTAAGTGCAAACCAGATGGGATGGCATATCGCTGCAGAATGCTTGTGGTAGCCATCATGATTAAGTGTGCCTTGAATACTAAATAAATCACCAACAGTGTCACCAGCAAAGCACCCCCACACCATCACACCTCCTCCTCCATGCTTCACGGTGGGAACCACACATGCAGAGATCATCCGTTCAACTACTTTGCGTCTCACAAAGATACGGCGGTTGGAACCAAAAATCTGAAATTTGGACTCCAGACCAAAGGACAGATTTTCCAACAGTCTAATGTCCATTGCTCGTGTTTCTTGACCCAAGCAAGTCTCTTTGTATTTTTGGTGTCCATCAGTATTGGTTTCTTCACAGCAATTTGACCATGAAGGCATGATTCACACAGTCTCCTTTGAACAGTTGATGTTGAGATGTGTCTGTTACTTGAACTCTGTGGAGCATTTATTCGTGCTGCAACTTCTGAGGCTGGTAACTCTAATTAACCTATCCTCTGCAGCAGAGGTAACTCTGGGTCTTTCTATCCTTATGGCAGACCTCATGAGAGACAGTTTCATCATAGCACTTGATGGGTATGGAGACTGCACTTGAAGAAACTTTAAAAGTTATTGAAATTTGACTGGCCTTCATATCTTAAATTAATGATGGACTGTCGTTTTTCGTTGCTTACTTGAGCTGTTCTTGCCATAATATGGACTTGGTCTTTTACCAAATAAGGCTATCTTCTGTATACCACCCTGAACTTGTTCACGACACAACTGATTGGCTTAAGAAGGAAACTAATTCCACAAATGAACTTTTCACAAGGCACACCTGTTAATTGAAATGCATTCCAGGTGACTACCTCATGAAGCTGGTTGAGAGAATGCCAAGAGGGTGCAAAGCTGTCTTCAAGGCAAAGGGTGGCTACTTTGAAATATTCCAGGTGAAGCTGGTTGAGAGAAAGCCAAGAGTGTTCAAAGCTGTCATCAAGACAAAGGTTGGCTACTTTGAAGAATCTAAAATCTAAAATCTATTTTAATTTGTTGAACACTTTTTTGGTCACTACATGATTGAATATGTTTTTTTCCGTAGTTTTAATGTCTTCACTATTATTCTACAATGTAGAAAATAGCAAAAATAATGAAAAACCCTTGACTGAGTATGTGTTCAAACTTTTGACTGGTACTGTATGTATATCAAGTTTTTTTATATTCCTTAAGCATTATCAGATTAAGTGTTTTGTACATATACTTATCAGACTTGAGTTACACATTTCTATTTATTTAACCTTTATTTAACCAGGTACGCAAGTTGAGAATCAAATCAAATCAAATCAAATGTATTTATATAGCCCTTCGTACATCAGCTGATATCTCAAAGTGCTGTACAGAAACCCAGCCTAAAACCCAAACAGCAAGCAATGCAGGTGTAGAAGCACAGTGGCTAGGAAAAACTCCCTAGAAAGGCCAAAACCTAGGAAGAAACCTAGAGAGGAACCAGGCTATGTGGGGTGGCCAGTCCTCTTCTGGCTGTGCCGGGTGGAGATTATAACAGAACATGGCAGAACATGTTCAAATGTTCATAAATGACCAGCATGGTCAAATAATAATAAGGAAGAACAGTTGAAACTGGAGCAGCAGCACGGCCAGGTGGACTGGGGACATCAAGGAGTCATCATGTCAGGTAGTCCTGAGGCATGGTCCTAGGGCTCAGGTCCTCCGAGAGAGAGAAAGAAAGAGAGAAAGAGAGAGAGTATTAGAGAGAGCACACTTAAATTCACACAGGACACCGAATAGGACAGGAGAAGTACTCCAGATATAACAACCTGACCCTAGCCCCCCGACACATAAACTACTGCAGCATAAATACTGGAGGCTGAGACAGGAGGAGAACAAGTTCTCATTTACAACTGCGACCTGGCCAAGATAAAGCAAAGCAGCAAAGCAGTTCGACACATACAACAACACAGAGTTACACATGGAGTAAAACAAACATACAGTCAATAATACAGTAGAAAAATAAGTATATATATGATGTGAGCAAATGAGGTGACATAAGGGAGGTAAAGGCAAAAAAAGGCCATGGTGGCGAAGTAAATAAAATATAGCAAGTAAAACTCTGGAATGATAGATTTGCAGTGGAAGAATGTGCGAAGTAGAAATAATGGGGTGCAAAGGAGCTAAATTAATAAATACAGTATGGGGTAGAGGTATTTGTTTGGGCTAAATTATAGATGGGCTATGTGCAAATGCAGTAATCTGTGAGCTGCTCTGGCAGCTGGTGCTTAAAGCTAGTGAGGGAGATAAGTGTTACCAGTTTCAGAGATTTTTGTAGTTCGTTCCAGTCATTGGCAACATAGAACTGGAAGGAGAGGCGGCCAAAGGAAGAATTGGTTTTGGGGGTGACCAGAGAGATATACCTGCTGGAGCACGTGCTACAGGTGTGTGCTGCTATGGTGACTAGCGAGCTGAGATAAGGGGGGGGCTTTACCTAGCAGGGTCTTGTAGATGACCTGGAGCCAGTGGGTTTGGCGACGAGTATGAAGCGAGGGCCAGCCAACGAGAGCGTATAGGTGGTATGCTGGTAAATGCTGGTAAACACTCAAATACATTAAGTTAAAAAATCATAAAAAGTAGTCCACTGTGCATGCTGTTCTTACCTGCATCCCTACCCCCCACCCTGAAAAATCGCAGCACCCCCAAACTACATCCCACTACTATGGATCGGCTCCTAAAGTTTCACCCTGGTGGTTGAATTCCTTGGAGTGGTGGGAATGTTTAATATCATTGACCGAGATACCCATCTCACCCAATCCGTGCAAAACACTGTCTGAGGAGACCAAGGTGATGACGTTCGAGCGAAATGGGAGCAGCACCGGGCTGGTTCTATATAAATAGAGAAAGTTTCCAAGCAACAACAGAAGCAAGTGCAGCACCCATGAGCAGAAGAGTGAGGACCTGAACTGCAAAATAGAGAGGGAGAGAATAACACCAAAGTCACAGATAGTTGCCAAGAGAACTTTGCTGAAGTACGACTTGTTTCTCATCCACTCAGTTCAAGCGGAAGATTTTCAGCACCATGGACAGCATCAGGGTCCGCGCAGTCTTCTACCTGGGCGTCTGTCTGTCTGTCTTCAGTGTTGATTGCCAGGAGCAGATGTCACCCGATAACATACTCTCTTCACAAGAGGAACAATTTCCACTGGGATATGTCACCAGAAATTTGGTGTGTCAAATTTACTAATTTACTTATTTTTCTGTCCTTTTTGAGGATTTTAGGAAAAAACAGTTTATTTCGACTCAAACCAATCCAGAACTTGTTCAAGCATTTATTTATGTTGTACCATCAAATGATGTGTAACTATTCTGTGATGGAGATTGAGGACAGTCTACTTTTACCTTATGTGTTCAAATTAGTTATGTAAGACATCTATAATGTACATTATGCATTTGCGCCCATTCTTGCCCAATGTCAAGTAGCCGATTATATCGTTCCGCCTTCAAGCTAATGTCGAGAAATAGATGCGATGCAATATTTATTTGGGTTGATAGTGAAGATGATTCTAAATATCTTTATTGGTGACTTTTTTCAGGCTGATGTGCTCGAGGGGCTTCTAGAAGGCGGGCAGCAAGACAACATGATAGGTCTATCAGTGGAGAAGAAAGCAAGTCTCATTCCACGGGTAAGTCAAGAATAACCTACGTTCTTTTACATCTACCTTACCTCAGTTCCAAAACGCACCTAACGCAAAACTGAATGAGCGCAAAAGGTCGTCTGAGAGTCATATATTTGGAGTGCCAGCAGAGCCTACGGTGCAGTCAGAAGTTGTCTGTTACATTGAATGTGCTTTTATTTGGGAACAGAAATGTGCAAGTAGGACCTAACGAATTTTGCTAACACTCTCTCTCCTCTCATATTTACAGTGTGATGTTGGAGAGCGGTGCGCTATGAAACACGGGCCGCGCATCGGAAGGCTTTGTGACTGTCTGCGAGGCACCGCATGCAACACATTCTTCCTGCGTTGTTACTGACCCCGGTCACAGACCTATCCCCTCAGGCGCACAACATTTCCGAGACCCAGGCTTGTGATACGCCCATGCACCTGTACCGTTACCAATGTAAATGTCAGTCTGCATGTATGACTGTCTTGAATTCCTTTGTCTTCTGGAAGTATAAACAAATGTATTTATTTTCGTTTAATAAAACATCTCCATAAAGCTCTACGCATCCTCTTGCATTGTAGACGGGCCCTTTTTGATGTGTCATTAAATCAAAAGTTCACTTCTTATTTTCCTATTGCATTTGTAGCCTTACAGCTGCAATTAAATCCGTTTATTTAGGTTAATCTCCAAATGTGTTGCTTATAATGACATTGAAAGTCGAAAAATGTGATGAAGTTGCACACATCAGAAATGCTATCTAAAAAGACGTTTTCATTCAAACACGTTGTCTGAAGATTTCTCACATTTTAGTTCGTTGATAAAAGACCAAGGTGATAAACTTTACGTTTGGAAGTAATTTTACATTAATGCAATAGGCCTTAATCTTGCCGAGTGATCCAGTCACTGCTGTCTTGCTGCAGATGTCTTCGCTCCATAATGACTATGCATATGACTAATTGTGCTGCCATCATTAAGACTTTCCAACCAAATATTAATCAATCTCTCAAGGTTTGAGTTGACCTGGATGGACAAGTGGTGATCTTTAATACCAGACGGATTTGGAGCCTGACTCCGTAAATGGTTAAGGAGGCGGGTGTACATTAAACAAAATCTATGACGCACTTTTCTATCACATCTTAGATCACCCTGTCTGACCTTTTCGCTGAGATCATACGAATAATGCGTGCGATATGAAGATGAGATATGGCTTTTTTAAATACAGATTTCAGATATTAAAGGACCAGGGCAGTCAAAAGCGTGATTGACCTGTATTTTCTATATATTTCCATACTACAAGGCTGGAATAATACTGTGACATTTTTAAGATGATGATAATGCCCTTTTAGTCTAAGAGCTGTTTGAAAATACCACCTGTTTTGGGTTCACCAGGTGGTAAAATCAGTGGACAGATCAATAAGAAACAGAGTCCTAAACCTCTCTGCCAATGACAGCTAGTTTCCCCCTCCCCACTCAGACCACTCCCACACAGTCCTAGCGAAATTCTTGCTCTTTGCTAAGCTATTTTTGTTTCTTTTCGGCCATTTTAATTGAAAACAATCACAGAAACCAGGTTTCCATCCAACCTTTTTATGCGAGTAAAGTACTGTGCCTTCAGAAAGTACTCATCCCCTTTGACTTATTCAACATGTTACATTACAGCCTTCAAAATGGATTCAAATGATTTATTTCCTCAACCATCAACACACAATACCCCACAATGACAAAATTAAAACATGTTTTTAGACATGGTTGCAAATGTATTGAAAATGAAATACAGAAACACCTAATTTACATCAAGTACCAAGTAAAAAGTTTGCACACACCTACTCATTCAAGGATTTTTCTTTATTTTGACTGTTTTCTACATCGTAGAATAATAGTGAAGACATCAAAGCTATGAAATAACACACATGGAATCATAGTAGTAGTAGTAAACAAAAAAAAGTGTTCAACAAGCCAAAATATATTTGAGATTTGAGATTCTTCAAAGTAGCCACCCTTTGTCTTGACGACAGCCCTTTGCTATGACACTCCAAATTAGAGTTCAGGTGCATCCAATTTCCTTTAATCATCCTTGAGACATCACTACAACTTTATTAGAGTTCTCCTGTGGCCAATTCAATTGTTTGGACATGATTTTAGAAAGAAACACACTGGTCTATATAAGGTCCCACAGTTGACAGTGTATAGTATGTCAGAGCAGAAACTATACCCTGAAGTCCCAAGGAACTGTCCATAGAGCTACGTTTGCGATGAGGCATACTGTATATCTGGGGAAGGGTTTAAAAGTAATATGATCACATTTTCTGGTATTTTATTTTCAAGAAATCTGCAAAACTTTCTAAAAACATGTTTTCACTTTGTCTTTATGGAGTATTGTGTGTAGGTTGGTGAGAAAAACATGTTTTCACTTTGTCTTTATGGAGTATTGTGTGTAGGTTGGTGAGAAAAACATGTTTTCACTTTGTCTTTATGGAGTATTGTGTGTAGGTTGGTGAGAAAAACATGTTTTCACTTTGTCTTTATGGAGTATTGTGTGTAGGTTGGTGAGAAAAACATGTTTTCACTTTGTCTTTATGGAGTATTGTGTGTAGGTTGGTGAGAAAAACATTTTTCATTCAGGCTTAAACACAACAAAATGTGGAATAAGTTAAGGGGTATGACTCCTTTCTGAAGGCTTGTCTGATATTTTTTTTTACGACAACTCTGACAGAAAAAGCTAATTTGTCTGTAAACTGTAGACAAAACAAAATATGCTAGACAAGGTAAGATCTTTTTGTGTCAGTAAAATGTATAATGCGAGAAATAGCAGTGGAAACACCTTTATGCGCAAATATTGATATAATAAATCAAAACAAATTGCATTAGTCACATACACATAGTTAGCAGGTGTTAACGCAAGTGTAGCGAAATGCTTGTGCTTCTAGTTCCGACAGTGCAGTAATTTCGAACAAGTAATCTAACAATTCCCCAACAACTACCTAATACACACAAATCTAAAGGGCTAAAATGAGAATATGTACATGTAAGTATATGGATGAGCAATGGCCGAGCGGCATAGGCAAGGTGCAATAGATGGTATAAAATACAGTATATACTGTACATGTGATATGAGTAATGTAAGATATGTAAACGTTATTAAAGTGGCATTATTTCAAGTGTCATTGAATTAAGTGACTAGTGATCAATTTATTAAAGTGGCCAGTGATTGGGTCTCAATGTAGGCAGCAGCCTCTCTGAGTTAGGGATTGCTGTTTAGCAGCCTGATGACCTTGAGATAGAAGCTGTTTTTCAGTCTCTCGGTCCAAGCTTTGATGCACCTGTACTGACCTCCTCTTCTGGATGGTAGCTGTGTGAATAGGCAGTGGCTCGGGTGTTTGATGTCCTTGATCTTTTTTGCCTTCCTGTGACAATGGGTGTTGTAGGTGTCATGGGGGGCAGGTAGTTTGCCCCCGGTGATGTGTTGTGCAGACAGCGTGATGCCATTGGAGAGCCTTGCGATTGAGGGCGGTGCAGTTGCCGTACCAGGCTGTGATACAGCCCGGCAGTATGCTCTCGATTGTGCATCTGTAAAAGTCTGTCAGGGTTTTTGGTGACAAGCCAAATTTCTTCAGCCTCCTGATGTTGAAGAGGCACTGCTGCTCCTTCTCAGCTCCTTCTCAGGTGGGTGGACCATTTCAGTTTCTCCTTGATGTGTATGCTGAGGAACTTAAAACTTTCCACCTTCTCCACTGCTGTCCCTTCGATGTGGATAGGGGGCTGCTCCCTCTGCTGTTTTCTGAAGTCCACGTCCATCTCCTTTATTTTGTTGACGTTGAGTGAGGGGTTGTTTTCCTGACACCACACTCCGAGTGCCCTCACCTCCTCCCTGTAGGTTGTCTCGTCGTTGTTGGTAATCAAGCCCACTATTGTTGTGTCGTCTCCAAACTTGATGATTGAGTTGGAGGCGTGCATGGCCACACAGTCATGGGTGAACAGGGATGCAGGAGGGGGCTGAGCACGCACCCTTGTGAGGCCCCAGTGTTGAGGGTCAGCGAGGTGGAGATGTTGTTTCCTACCTTCACCACCTGGGGGCAGCCCGTCAGAAAGTCCAGGACCCAGTTGAACAGGGCAGGGTTGAGACCCAGGGTCTCCAGCTTGATGATGAGCTTGGAGGGTACTATGGTGTTGAATGCTGAGCTGTCATCAATTAACAGCATTCTTACATAGGTATTCCTCTTGTCCAGATGGGATAGGGCAGTGTGATGGCGATAGCGTCGTCTGTAAACCTGTTTGGACGGTATGCAATCTGAAGTGGGTCTAAGGTGGCCGATAAAGGTGGAGGTGATATGATCCTTGACTAGTCTCTCAAAGCACTTCATGATGACAGATGTGAGTGCAACAGGGCAGTAGTCATTTAGTTCAGTTATTTTTGCCTTCATGGGTACAGGAACAATGGTAGCCATCTTGAAGCATGTGGGTACAGCAGACTGAGATAGGGAATGATTGAATATGTTTGTAAACACACCAGCCAGCTGGTCTGAGCATGCGCTGAGGACGCGGCTAGGGATGCCGTCTGGGCCAGCAGCCTTGCGGGGGTTAACATGTTTAAATGTTTTACTCACGTCAGCCACGGAGAAGGAGGGGGGGGGAGCACAGTCCTTGTTAGCAGGCCGCGATGGTGGCACTGTATTATCCTCAAAGCGGGCAAAGAAGTTGTTTAGTTTGTCTGGAAGCGTGATGTCGGTGTCCGTTACGTGGCTGGATTTATTTTTGTAGTCCGTGATTTCCCGTAAACCCTGCCACATACGTCTCGTGTCTGAGCCATTGAAATGCGACTCCACCTTGTCCCTGTACTGGCATTTTGCTTGTTTGATTGCCTTGTGGAGGGAATAACTACACTGTTTATATTCAGACATATTCCCAGACCTCTTTCCATGGTTAAATGCGGTGGATCGAGCTTTCAGTTTTGCGCAAATGCCGCCATCCATCCACGGTGTCTGGTTAGGGTAGGTTTTAATAGTCACAGTGGGTACAACATCTCCAATGAAATTATTTATAAACGTACTCACCGAGTCAGCACATTGGTCGATGTTGTTCTCAGAGGCTGACCGGAACATATTCCAGTCCGTGTGATCAAAACAATCTTGAAGCGTGGCTTCCGATTGGTCGGACCAGAGTTGAATGGTTCTCGTCACTGGTACATTCTGTTTGAATTTCTTTCTATAAGACGGAAGGAGCAAGATGGCATCGTGGTCAGATTTGCAGAAAGGAGGGCGGGGGAGGTCCTTGCATGCATCAGGGAAGTTAGAGTAGCAGTGGTCGAGGGTATTGCGCATGCGCATAGTGCAATCAATATGCTGGTAGAATTTACGTAGCCTTATTCTCAAATTTGCTTTGTTAAAATCTCCAGTTACAATAAATGCAGCCTCAGGAAGTATGGTTTCCAGTTTGCAAATAGTCTAGTGAAGTTCCTTGATGGCCATCTTGGTGTCTGCTTGAGGGGGAATGTACCCAGCTGTGA
Organism: Oncorhynchus kisutch; assembly: GCF_002021735.2. Taxonomy (NCBI): domain Eukaryota; kingdom Metazoa; phylum Chordata; class Actinopteri; order Salmoniformes; family Salmonidae; genus Oncorhynchus; species Oncorhynchus kisutch. The sequence goes on from NC_034187.2 coordinate 57,726,975, forward strand.
CTATAACTGACGAGAATTCTCTTGGTAGGTAAAATGGCCGGCATTTGATTGTAAGGAATTCTAGATCGGGTGAGCAGAAGGATTTGAGTTCTTGTATGTTGTTATGATTACACCATGAGTCATTAATCTTAAAGCATACACCCCCGCCCTTCCTCTTCCCAGAGAGATGTTTATGTCTGTCGGCGCGATGCATGGAGAAGCCCGGTGGCTGGACCGATTCCGACAACATATCCCGAGAGCCATGTTTCCGTGAAAGAGAGAATGTTAAAATCTCTGATGTCTCTCTGGAAGGCAACCCTTGCTCGAATTTCGTCTACCTCATCAAGAGACTGGACATTGGCTAGTAGTATACTCGGAGCGGTGGGCGATGTGCAGGTCTACGGAGCCTGGCCAGGTGGCCGCTTCGTCTGCCCCTTCTGCAGCGTCGTTGTTTTGGGTCGACTACTGGAATTAGATCCATTGTCCTGGGTGGTGGTCCGAACAGAGGATCCGCTTTGGGAAAGTCGTATTCCTGGTCGTAATGTTGGTAAATTGGCATTGTTCTTATATCAAATAGTTCTTCCTGGTTGTATATAATAAGACTTAAGATTTCCTGGGGTAATAATGTTAGAAATAATACATAAAAAAACAAAATACTGCATAGTTTCCTAATATTCCGAAGTGAGGCGACCATCTCTGTCAGCACCATCTAACTGTAAATATCGAAGTAAACTTGGAGGAGTCTCTCGATGATATGGTGTGTGGTCCCTCCCACTATGACTCAGAAAAGCATGCAGTTTTTTAGGCTACAAATTAAATAAATGATAATGAACTTCCGAGTTTGATGAAAGTGCATGGTGATGAGCTTGATGCTCATTCTTCTGGTCACATAATGATCGATGCTTGGCTGCCATTTGACAAATTATAAGACCCCCGATATTTAATCTCATTATGTAACAGGTTATACCCGCATTGTATCTGCAATCTGTTGGCTAGAGCGCACATGCCAAGACCAGAGTGGGCACATTCACTATATAATGCCCAAAAAAATTTGGTGCCAAAACCATCAGTAGAGTTGATACTGCAATGGGAATTTAACTGCAACATATCTTCATGTACACTATGTCATAAAGCTTTAATCCGCAACAAGTCAATTTAATGGAAACACTTGAAAAAATGCACATATTGTTTTATGCAGATGTTTTAAACATTCGCAAGAATATTGAATCGTTGCCAATTGGAGGGAAACCTGGCTAATAAGGTTGTTATCCAGAAATTATTTGGTTTTGAGATAAAAACGGCTGTATTGGACCTTTAAGAAAATTATCAGACATGTACATGAAGGCGCTGTAGATTAACTAAAGGAAATTGTGTGATAGGCTAATAGGCCATGTTTGCTCTGTCTTGTGGATATAGTCTACACCGTGGTTGGTTCATTTGAGCTAAACGCCAAGGTCTACAGCTTGTGTCAACCTGTCAAAGTGTAATTTGCAACGGACGTCATGTGATCATTAAACCCGTTTAGAAAAGGAAAGATTACCGTGCATCTAGGAGAGTGTTTGCGCACACTGGGCAGTGTGCTTGTTAAAGAGGCTCGGCAATAAGCGTCTGCTATTGACGTCGAGACAAAATATTGTTTGTGGACATCGGAGTCAAATTGGTTGAGCTGAAATGCGCTCAGCACCTTGGAGAGCTCTCGCGCGTAGTGAATCACTCGGCCACTCATTCTGATGCGTACAGATCAGCAGTGCCACTGTCAATTTAGTGGAAATCAATTTAGTGGAAATCAATTTAGTGGAAATCACGCTATGACGAATTTCACTGTGCTGTTTCTGCTGATGTGTTGTGTTCTATGTGTGCACTTTCTGTCTGTCGGAGTAGAGGCAAGATTACCGGACGTTCCGTCGTTGGAAACACGAGACTCACGCAAGCATAAACAGGTAAGTTTGGTTAGATATCCTGGCTATGATTTAAACAGCATAGTCATTTAATATAAAGCTAACTGTATTATATGAATCAATTCCGTCTAGTGAACATAATTGTTTAATGGTACTATGGACTATGATGATTAGGCCTTTGCTCTCGGCCCCAATATAGCCAAGTCATTTTCACTCTTCTATTCTAGTTGGGTGTCCCTGTCCATGATAGGGGACAGCTTCAGAGGGAAATATCTTCCTCAGTTTTGAGAAACAAGTTCAACCGCCTTCCGGGAGTATGTCAACGTCTACGCAGAAGGAGAATCACAATTCTGGTACATTATTGGCTGTAACTAATCACCATTTTTTAATGCTTCCTAGATCAGCTTTTCTGTTGAGCTAATTTGTAAAAAATGCAGTTGGACAACTTATTTTTAGTAGTTGGCCCTTTTTCTAATTTTAGTATTTTATAAACCACGGGCTCAATCAAAACCCAGTTAGGACTACCAGCTTTGATTGAGTAGGGCCCCGAGATACTCTTGTTAGCCTTCAGTTTGATTGTGGTACCAGTGCGACATCTAGTGGTTCATTGGAAACCCTCAGCAACTACAGTGCCCTTGTTTGGCATCGGTGCAATCTAGCACACACAAATCAACAATGGTATCAATTTTGTCATGTACTTTTCTTTCAGTGCAATTCCAACGTGGGCAAGTACTGTTCGGTCAAAGATGGAGCTCAACATGGCCATATTTGCCGCTGTCCAAGAGCATCAAAGTGTAAATACTTCTTTCTGAGGAGTCTGTAGAGTTCAATCTAGATTGTCTTTGTCTGTTGTGCTGTTTGTCTCCCGTCAAACTGTTTTGACAACTAAATAAATGCACATTTTCAAGAGAAAAATAAGGAACACTTTCCCAGTACATCACAAATGGTGTCTTTTGACGCAAATACAAGTCCAAGTTGACTCTGGGAATCTTCTTTTTCATATTTTATGTTCAACTTGTATCTCACATCCCTGAAAAGTTTGCTTATTTAAGGTAACACTTACCACGCATCATTACACATCATAACCATGCCATAACAGCCTGTCATAATAGGGTCATAAAACTGTCATGAGACCTTTTTGGTCCTGTTGTGACATATTGCATTACTTTGACTGGTTATGACACCAACATAAGTGTCAAATCCCACAAAAAAAACCTACCACGGTAGTTACTTTATGGCTGGTTATGACACCTACATAAGTTTCAAAACCCACAAAACATACCATTACACCATAGCCTACTTGTCAACAGTATGTTTAGAACATTTTCTGAAATTTACCATATTAAATAATCATTGTAATTGCACACACATTGATGTCAGACATGCACCTACCCCAATGCTCTGTTGCTGATGCTGGGATGAATGCAGGAGCAGATATCAGGAGCAGGACAAGACACTTTTTTTTGGACTGATGATTGACATAAGGGCATGTACGTGAGAGGCCAATCTGGCTTACAGCGGTGGTAAGAACTTTAAAGTATTTTTACTTAAGTACCACGTAAGCTGTTTTTCTTTTTTGGGGGGGGGGTCTGTAAATTACTAGTTCTACTTTCACTCCACTACATTCCTAAAGAAAGTATGTACTTTTTACTCCCATACATTTGACCGGACACCAAAAAGTAGTCATTACATTTTGAATGCTCAGGCAGGAGAGACTTATGATCCAATTCACACACACACACCTATCAATATAACACATACCTGCAGCCTCTGATCTGGCGGACTCACGAAACACAAATACTACATTCGTAAATGGGTGTTGAAATGTGACGGTCTGTCACATAAAAAGGGAGGGATTGTGCCATTAGCGTAATATGAGGAATCTGATGTATAGCTTTTACTTTATATATTTTCTTAGTCCAAGTAAAGTCACACAGGATGGTCATAATGCTTCAAGACAGTGTCATAAAGTGTATTATCTGCAAGTTATGTCATATGGAAGAAAAAAAACACGACTAAAGAATTCATTACAACGAAAACAAAGGACTTAAGAAACAAACGAAATAAATTCTTGGCGGGGAAAGAAAAACATTTGAATAAATGTGGGTTGACACGTGTCATAACCAGCCATGCAATATGTCAGGCGTAAATGTATGCGTCAGGACAGTGTTATGACCATATAACAGATATCAACTGTTATGACCATGTCATGGCCCTGGGTGTGAAGTGTTACCCTATTTAATTACAACAAAAACACAGATTAACTGTTGTCCGATTTTCCATTTATTCTTGCAGAATTCTCAACTCTTTGAGAGCTGCTGAGGCTGGAAAACACATGTCACATAATTCCTAAAAATACATTATTTACAGTTGAAATGTAAAACCTGGATAAAATCATGAAAATACTGGCAATCACTGAGCTCAGAGACCAATGTTACTAGGAGCCTACTAGGGGAGTCGAAAAAAGTGAATCTCCATCAGCGGAAATGCAACTAAGTTTTTAAATGAATGAAAACAGAAAGAAATATGTGCAGTGTGTTTGTGTGTATTGGATAATGCTATACTCTTATGAAAAAGTAGTCAAAGGTCAGTGTTTGTGTTTAGAACCATGCCTGGAATCTCCAAACACACAAGATTTCACCTTTCACAACCTAGTGATTATAGACTTTTGGCAGAACACCAATACTGAATCTTGGAAACATGAATCCCATGGAGTTGAAAAACAGCACTGCAGCATGAAACTCATACAACAGTACACAGTAACACTCATCCCCCTATAAGACAGATTCTAGATCCACTTGAGTCACAGACCTCGTTATTAGGCCATGTTTCCAAGTCAGACAGGGCATTTGACACTAGATGAGATTATTGGTTCTCTCAGAGAACAGAAACATGTGCCAGAAACATCTCTGGCATTTGTCAGACAATTCTGTATATTCAACACAGGTTTCAGTCCACTTTATAACCCCCCCCCCCCCACCCAAAAAGACATCAAAGAAATGTATGTGGCTTGAACTAATCCATCAGTTGTCTGCTACTTAGAATGCAGTCAGTTCCCGTTCATCACTTTGTCCAGATCAAAGTACTGCAAGTTGCCTGCTCAGAAGAGCCATTCATTCCATCGACAAAACGCCAGACACTGTTCACTGTCAATCTTTGTGCTTTGGCGGGTTAAAATTAGAGCTGGAGTTTCACTGTCAATCTTGATTTTATAAGCTTGTTACTGTCAGGCCTAATTTCAACAACAACCCCCCCCCCCCCCCCCCCCCCAAAAAAAAAGTGAAACCGTTTTCTAGTAAGTCTGGCCCATTGAACATTACGTTCTCCAGACCCCCATGCTGTTGAAATGAAGCAGCTGTGGTAATTCTTAACAGTTTGAAATGTTGAGATGAGCCACCATGGTGAGTTTTACTAGTCTCTTCACTCTGGTGTACTGCGCTAGATGGACTCGATCTGCCTGCGGACTTTCTCAGAGGCAAGCCGGTCCAGCGAACGTTGCCTAGCGACCACTATGAGCGCAAACAGTATGGTGAGGCCCAACGTGGCTCCTTCAAACTTCCAGAAAAGGTGTTCCTCCATCAGGGTAGAGCGGCAGCTACGAGCAGAAGGGAAACAAGCGTATACATGATGGAAAGCTTGACAGAATCGTTATTATCATGTGTAAAAGCAAACCACAAATCTTTATTCAACCTTAAAAATCAGTCTGTGCAGTAGTCTAACATTTGAGTTTGTCTCCTGTAATCTGTTATGAAAAAGTGCTTCAGTGTTTTCTTAAGATAAGTTCTCTAAAGTCTGGTTAATGACATCCAATTCACACAAGATCTAGGTTCAACCTATGAAATCAAGAGACATCACAAGATCACAACGAAATGGCAATAGAAGTTGTAAGGGTGGGGACTCACCTCTTGTACTCATCTTTATTAGACTTGGTGCAGTTGATCCTCTCCAAGTATCCCGTCTGAATACATGCTGCCCACGACTTCTAGAGGGAGGACAGGATGGTTAAGGGCGTCTAGTCTACAAACTGTCGAAAATGATGTATCAGACACAGAAAACAATGTTTTCATGACAGTAACATGTTGGTGGAAGGTGCAAGGGAATTCGATGGGTTTGCACTGGATATACAAGCCCAACAGAAAAGTTGGAGAGAGGGTTTGTGTTTAGCTTGGAAGTGTCCTAAACCAGGTTATAATAACAGACTGTTTTTCTCTTTCACTGGGCTAGCTTAAACCTGCCTACTTTAAAATCAGATAAGAGTATCCCAGTATTCTCTATAGCTTACAGTTAAAAGGGCTTGTTGCAGCTTGAAGTCCACTGTCATAAGCAACCACGGACTGTGAGGTAGCATAAAACACGACTACATTAATAGCATACATTGAATATACTGCATTCATGTTTAGAGAGATATTCACATCTCCCAATAATAAACTGCCTATTAACCAGATAACTATTGGCGGAAGAAAGGAAATGTAAGGAGAAGTGTGGGGAGGGAGATGACAAAGAGAGAGATCTCACCGACTGGAAAGTGTTGCACCGGGAGCATTCCACTGCAACCACAAACTCCTCCATCTGCCAACAGGGGGTGGTTACCGGCCTGGCCACTAAAACACAGGCGAAACACAATGTCTTGAATCAGTGTCTGAAAAGGACTGGGAATAGTTTTGACAGAAATTATGCTGAATGACATGACCAGTGACACACTTTTGTTTATACCCCTAACACGAGTGAAGTAAACTGGAGCTTCTATCAGCCCCACACACAAACATGTGCTTCTCTGTGAACTGTGTTGCTAACTTGCTATACAAACGATGTATGAGCAGTCACTGGCATTTATGTTTGCAGCACCACATCAATCCTGTACTCATGTTCTCCAACTCATTCTTATCAAATACTGATAAAAAAGTATAGCACCTGTGGTCTTCTCCTCACTCAGCAGAGCTGCACCAAACACTCTGAAAGAGACAGTAATGAGGGTTAAGCTCTGAAGCAATGTCGAGCATAAAGGCTTATCAGCAAGAAGGATGACACCAGCACACTCACCTGAGAGACACCAAAACCCAGAAGAGTGCATGCAAGGCCAGGATTCTGGGCCTCAAGCACGACATGGGGATCCTGCAATCGCTCTCCATCCTCCCCATGCAGGTGCGTGTGGTGTGTGCCACAATTACAACCAAGGCCTGAAGCTTGTCATCGTGGAATTATTCTCTATGGTCCAAAATGGCTGAAACCTGTTACACAATCAAACCACTACCATAATAAGAGACTGAAACATTGGGCAACGGGGAATGCCCATGTTCAACAACCAAACATCCATTTAGCCCATTTATAATTAGCAACCACTAAGACACTTTAACAGAGGTCAAAGAAGCTTATCTAGATGCCACTGTTAATCGCATTAACGTTACATGTTCAATGGAAGCATGATGGTTCAAGTTCAAATGTGTTTTCCTCCCTAGCCTAGCGCTGGACCTCATACGCTGTCTTCCAGTCATTTAAACTACTCCCCCCAACAGATACGCCGTAGGTTGACTGTGGACACCTACCTATGCGGGCAGGGTCTGCTGAACAAGGCATTACGTTAACTAGCTAAACATCTGTAACTGACTTCATGATTAAAAAACGTATCCAGCCATTTCTCTCTGTTCACTCAGCAGTGAATGAGACAATGCAGCAAACCTTCCGCCAGTCAACTGGACTTCAACCTTTATCTCATCTTTCCATTAGTAATAGTAGGTAATTGCTGCATAAACATATTAACAAAGCAGACAATGCGGGTCGCTTTTAGGGAGTGTTGTTGATAACTAGCTAGCGAACAGCTGGCAACAGTTCTAAATCAAGTTATGGAACTTAACTAGCTAACTGTTACCTAGTTAAAAGGTAACTTAAATAATAGGTTAGTTTGATATCGTGCCACTAATCATTTGATTATAGCTAGTAGCGTAGTACTATCATAACTTGGTTTAGGCAATAACTAGCAAGCAAGTTAGCTAGCTACATGACATAGAAAGCAACATGATTAACAGCCGGCTATTTTGTTCCCAGTAGAGTCGCTAGTCTCGTTAGCCTGGCGGGGGTTTAGGTTTACTAGCTAACATAGCGAGAAGACGGCTAACGTTAGTAGCATAACTTAGTCACCGGAACCCCTTCTGATTAGCATGCTGAAAGAATTGACCATACAAATGTAATGTTAGATATTATTCGTTGAAAAGCAAACCTTAACAGAAGTCTCACAAAGACTTAGTGTGATTTTGTTGTTTTCGTTCAGTCCCTGAATAGCCGTTTAGTGGAGAAGTGCACCGCCATTTTGAGTCATGTTGAAAACGCTAATGAATACGTAACGGTACGTCTTCAAATGCGTTGCATCCTGGTTGACCCGGTGTCATTAGCGATAGCTCCCTCTAGCGCTTGTCTAGAACGCAAACTGGCGAACTTGTACACAATCCTATGTGTTAAACCTATCTGTTCAGGGAAAATAACGTGTCTTAGGTCTGCTGATAGTGAAAGAACTGAAAACCTATTTAAATGCCAGAGTCTGGATAACTGAAATGACAAGGGGCCGGTCCGCCCAGGTCCACCATGCCCTATTTTGTCTATATTCTACCTGGCTCTGAGAATAGTGCATTGAACTGCTCACAATATACAGAGAACACTGCAGCACTCCACCCCCTCCAATGAAAATCCTTATAATTCAACAAAATCCTAGCTCACTGGTCCCAGGTCCTCCCTATTGCCACATTTGTTGTCTCATTATCATGTTGACCTACTACTTTATTTCACTTTTGTTCAAATGTATATTTTGGGCTTATGTGTAATATGGTTCTATAGTATATAACCTGATATTTGTTCATGTCAGATCAAATCTATGCCTACTTAATTTCCAGTTGACTGTAGCCAATGCATGTCCCCAATACCTGATATATAGGTGGGTACAGGAGGGTATTGGGGATACAGGTACACTTTGTCCCCAATACTGTTATTACAGTATAGATACTGGTAGACCATTGCTGTGTCTATTCATAAACAATGGTAGATACACACTTCTATCATACATTATGATCAACACCATCATCCCGGCAACACTAGACCCACTCCAATTCGCATACCGCCCCAACAGATCCAAAGATGACGCAATCTCAATCGCACCCCACACTACCCTTTCCAACTGGACAAAAATAACACCTACAGTGGCAATAAAAAGTATGTGAACCCTTTGGAATTACCTGTATTTCTGCATAAATTGGTCATACAATTATATCTGATCTACATCTAGGTCACAACTATAGATAAACACAGTCTGCTTAAACTAATAACACACAAACAATTACACGTGTTCATGTCTTTATTGAACACACTGTGTAAACATTCACAGTGCAGGGTGGGAAAAGTATGTGAACCCTTGTATTTAATAAATGGTTGACTCTGCTTTGGTAGCAATAACCTCAACCAAACGTTTTCTGTAGTTGCGGATCAGACCTGCACAACAGTCAGGAGGAATTTTGGACCATTTTTGGACCATTCCTCTTTACAAACCTGTTTCAGTTCAGCAATATTCTTGAGATGTCTGGTGTGAACTGCTCTATCACCAACAGTGTAACCAGCAAAGCACCATCACACCTCCTCCTCCATGCTTCATGGTGGGAACCACACATACAGAGATCATCCGTTCAACTACTTTGCTTCTCACAAAGACACAGTGGTTGGAACCAAAAATCTGAAATTTGGAATCCAGACCAAAGGACAGATTTCAACCAGTCTAATGCCCATTGCTCGTGTTTCTTGACCCAAGCTTGTCTCTTTGTATTTTTGGTGTCCTTCAGTATTGATTTCTTTACAGCAATTTGACCATGAAGGCCTGATTCACATAGTTTCCTCTGAACAGTTGATGTTGAGATGTGTCTGTTACTTGAACTCTGTGAAGCATTTATTTGGTCTGCAATCTGAGGCTGGTAACTCTAATGAATTTATCCTCTGCAGCAGAGCTAACTGGGTATTACTTTTCTGTGGCAGTCTTCATGAGAGCCAGTTTCATCATAGCACTTGATGGTTTTTGCAACTGCACTCGAAGAAACTTTCAAGTTCTTGACATTTTCCAGATTGACTGACCTTCATATCTTAAAGTAATGATGGACTGTCATTTCTCATTGCTTATTTGAGCTGTTCTTGCCATAATATGAACTTGGTCTTTTACCAAATAGGGCTATCTTCTGTATACCACCCCTACTTTTTTACAACACAACTGATTGTCTCAAATGTATAAAAGAAGGAAAGAAATTCCACAAATTAACTTAACAAGGCACACCTGTTAATTGAAATGCATTCCAGGTGATTACCTCATGAAGCTGGTTGAGATAATGGCAAGAGTGTGCAAAGCTGTCATCAAGGCAAAGGGTGGCTACTTTGAAGAATCTAAATCTAAAATATACACTGCTCAAAAAAATAAAGGGAACACTTAAACAACACAATGTAACTCCAAGTCAATCACACTTCTGTGAAATCAAACTGTCCACTTAGGAAGCAACACTGATTGACAATAAATTTCACATGCTGTTGTGCAAATGGAATAGACAACAGGTGGAAATTATAGGCAATTAGCAAGACACCCCCAATAAAGGAGTGGTTCTGCAGGTGGTGACCACAGACCACTTCTCAGTTCCTATGCTTCCTGGCTGATGTTTTGGTCACTTTTGAATGCTGGTGGTGCTTTCACTCTAGTGGTAGCATTAGAAGGAGTCTACAACCCACACAAGTGGCTCAGGTAGCTCATCCAGGATGGCACATCAATGCAAGCTGTGGCAAGAAGGTTTGCTGTGTCTGTCAGCGTAGTGTCCAGAGCATGGAGGCGCTACCAGGAGACAGGCCAGTACATCAGGAGACGTGGAGGAGGCCGTACGAGGGCAACAACCCAGCAGCAGGACCGCTACCTCCGCCTTTGTGCAAGGAGGAGCAGGAGGAGCACTGCCAGAGCCCTGCAAAATGACCTCCAGCAGGCCACAAATGTGCATGTATCTGCTCAAACGGTCAGAAACAGACTCCATGAGGTTGGTATGAGGGCCCGACGTCCACAGGTGGGGGTTGTGCTTACAGCCCAACACCGTGCAGGATGTTTGGCATTTGCCAGAGAACACCAAGATTGGCAAATTCGCCACTGGCACCCTGTGCTCTTCACAGATGAAAGCAGGTTCACACTGAGCACGTGACAGACGTGACAGACGTGACAGAGTCTGGAGACGCCGTGGAGAACGTTCTGCTGCCTGCAACATCCTCCAGCATGACCGGTTTGACGGTGGGTCAGTCATGGTGTGGGGTGGCATTTCTTTGGGGGGCCGCACAGCCCTCCATGTGCTCGCCAGAGGTAGCCTGACTGCCATTAGGTACCGAGATGAGATCCTCAGACCCCTTGTGAGACCATATGCTGGTGCGGTTGGCCCTGGGTTCCTCCTCAGGAGACCATCCGCCACCTCATCAGGAGCATGCCCAGGCGTTGTAGGGAGGTCATACAGGCACATGGAGGCCACACACACTACTGAGCCTCATTTTGACTTGTTTTAAGGACATTACATCAACGTTGGATCAGCCTGTAGTGTGGTTTTCCACTTTAATTTTGAGTGTGACTCCAAATCCAGACCTCCATGGGTTGATCAATATGATTTCCATTGATAATTTGTGTGATTTTGTTGTCAGCACATTCAACTATGTAAAGAAAAAAGTATTTAATAAGAATATTTCATTCATTCAGATCTAAGATATGTTATTTTAGTGTTCCCTTTATTTTTTTGAGCAGTGTATTTTTGATTTAATACTTTTTTGGTTACTACATGATTCCGAATGTGTTATTTCATAGTTTTGATGTATTCACTATTATTCTACAATGTAAAAAATAGTACAAATAAAGAAAAACCCTTGAATGAGTAGGTGTGTTCAAACTTTTAACTGGTATATAAACCTTTAATACATTAGCCATAGTTAATTTGTTTTAGAAATGTCAATCTGTGAGAAACTGCAAACATGCACTATAAAAATGGGCTCCCAAGTGGCACAGGGGTCAAAGGCAATGCATCTCAGTGCTAGAGACATCGCTACAGACCCTGGTTCGATTCCAGGCTGAATCACAACCGGCCGTGATTGGGAGTTTCATAGGGTGGCGCACAATTGGCTGTCGTCCAGATTTGGCAGGTGTAGGCCGTCATTGTAAAGAACAATTTGTTCTTAACTGACTTGCCTAGTTAAATAAAGGTTACTTAAAAAACAAAAAAATGTAATTACAAATTCGTTCCAATGTAATGGGACTCAAAACTACATATCCCACATTCACCAAGTTGTTTTTGTCTGTGATGAAAAAAATGAAGCATGGGCTTGTAGTTTAATTTGGTTATTTACACTTGTCCCTATTCGATTAAAGAACAACATATCCCATAATGCCTTTCGAAACGACGTGCATAAAGTGGTCCGTCACGGGTTGCAACTTGTTCTCTCCGGGGGCTTGTGTCTAGTTAACTGTACACTAGTTGTGGTCAGTTATGTTTCTTGCAGGCACAGGAAATGGGTGCTGCGGGGCTGGCCAGAGGTCAGGATCTAGTAATGGGTCCTGCAATCCGCGAAAGTTTAGCGAGAAGATAGCACTCCTCACCCAGCGACAAGCTGAGGACACCGCAGCCTTCCAGGAGGTTATGATGGACATCACTTCCACCAGGGTGAGTCAAGAGGACAGGCCTACGAACTTCGTGTTGATAAAACAGGAGACGCCATAAAGCTGTCAAAAATATTCAAACGTCAGTGATGTTGACCACCCGACAGTCAGAGCACTTTGTTTTCACTTTTCAGAGGCGCAATCAATTCCAGGCCATATCAAGCATCGCGTTTAATTTTGCACTATAGAGACTTTCACTGCAAATACGCCGGTTGACAAATCTGTTTAATCCAAAGTGTCGATATAATTTAACTTCAAAACACTCTTACTGTAATATAACCTTTAAACATATGTGCGTTATATTGATTTATACACCATTTATGCTTAACACACCTGTTGATTTGCCATACAGATGCATGGAGTGCAGGCTGCCCACAATCTGCAAGGCTAGAATTACAAATTGCACTCTTTGGGTAGCCTGCGTAATGTGCAGTGGTGTAAAGTACTTAAGTAGACATACTTGCAAGTACTACTTAAGTAGTTTTTTGGGGTATCTGTACTTTACTTTATTATTTATATATTTTTTACAGCTTTTACTTCACTACATTCCTAAAGAAAATGATGTACTTTTTACTCCATACATTTTCCATGACACCCAAAAGTAGTTGTTACATTTTGAATGCTTAGCAGGGCAGAAAAATTTTCTAATTCCCACACTTAAAAAGAGAACATCCTGGTCATCCCTGCTGCCTCTGATCTGACGGACTCACTAAATACATGCTTCGTGTGTAAATGATGTGTAAGTATAGGAGAGTGCCCTTGGCTATCTGTAAACAAACAAAAAAATGCAAGAACACGATGAGGTATGGTTTGCTTAATATAAGGAATTTTAAATTATTTCTATTTCTACTTGTACTTTTACTTTTGATACTTAAGTATATTTAAAACCAAATACTTTTAGATTTTTACTCAAGTAGTATTTTACTGGGAGAATTTCACTTTTACTTGAGTCATTTTCTATTAAGGTATCTTTACTTTTACTCAAGTATGACAATTGGGTAGTTTTTCCACCACTGGTAATGTGAATGTTAACACTTATGGGATATGCCCCCACGTTGCTATTTATGGGGGTGTCTATTAGGCTAGGGGTTGCCCTGATTTGTTATTGTGCCCATAGGAAATATAAATACTATTCTATTTTTATGCGAGTGTCGTGTCCCACTACACAGTTGGAGTACAACAACCTCACAGTGTAGTGAGTGTATTAAGTAGTGACAAATATGATACTTTAGCGTTTTGGAATCTAATTGCCATCTGTGTATTTGACTCCAGCTTTTTGCCAGGGGTGTAGGGCTGGGGGGAAGAGTTATAAAATACAATAAGAGTTATTGTATTTGGCCTAAGTAAGTTATGGTATTAAGACTTAACAGGATGTGCTCTTTGGCCTACAGCTCGATGGTGTTCTCAACACCAATATGCTGGTTAACATTGCTATTATGCACATGGCAACATGGTTGAGGAAAACAGCGCACTGATGTTTCAGAACTGCAGACAGTGACCACTATGCAACGTGGGAGAAAGTGCATTTGTTCTAAACTAATATTTGTATTAGTGTTGCACCATTGTTCTTGTATAACCATATAGAATTACAGTAGCATGTCTGATTGATGGACTGTGCCATCCCCATGGCCTCCACAATGGATTAGTCCACTCAGACAGGCGCAAATCAATAATAATTATTGTTGTTGTTACTCCTCGACTAAAGAAGTCTCAATCGACCAACAGCCTATCGACCAAACAATCGACCAGTCGACTAAATGGGGTCAACCCTACAGGGGTGTAATAAATATGTTTGAAACATGATAGATATACAGTATGTGTAAAGTGCACAAGTTCGAGTTTCCCTATTCTGCATTATAGAGTGCACCGTCCTTCTTATAGCTCGGCTACATTGCATCTCAATCTTCAATGTTGTGAACACAATGCAGTATCCTAATTGATTAAGTCTCTGGTGTCACGTGAAATGAGGTGCAGCCCCATGCTCTGGCATGAAACTGAGGAGCCAAGACCTCATGGCACTACGGTAGCTCTTTGACCTCTTACATAGCCCACACTTTTCATATCATTAATACCCGAATTCAAAGGCTCTCAAGTTACCGAACCACCATGCAACACTTTCCTTAAAATACAGTGGCTGTAGGAGATGGTACCCAGCTATACTCATGGTTTATTGCACATGGGCTTTTAAAGTATGCAAGGGTCTTTCTCATGCAGTATCTGATTCCCATGTTCAGGCCAAGGGTTGGCAGTCAGAGGGTATTCTTTCCAAGATCGAGCCAACAGTCGCCTTGATTCACTCTTATAGTGTCACTATATACGGAATATACTTAGTCTGAGTTTTACATTCACCAGTAATTCCATTATACAAGTGAGACTATTATAGAACTGACTGTAAATGAATTTTTTTCTTCTTCTGATAATCAACTAAATTAAAGTAGTTGTCGTCTTTATTCACTCCTTCTTTATCCCCCCACTCTTTCCGGGTCTCAGATTCAGGTCCAGAGAGCGCGGCAGGCCAGAAGCCTGGGCACCTATTATGGAGGCTCCCTTCCCAATGTCAACCAGATTGTGAGAAGCATTTCAGATGTACAGGTTAGATTTATTACTTACATTTTACTTATAACTACATTACATACTACTTATAACTACATGACCTACTACTTAAAACTATATTTATATTTATAAGCCTAATTACATACAGGCTATAGCAATGGTTATATGATGCAGGCTACTGAAAGTCAACTGTTGATCTGTCTGACTCTGTTAGGGTCAGCTCCCCTGTAGTCCAGACAATGGCTGCCCCACAAAACTTCACCCAATGGCAGAGTGGGCACAAGGCGAGGGGCGGCTCAGTTTTCCGGTCAGGCCAAACAGGAAACATGTATCCTTTATGGTCAGTCAAAGGGCAGCCAGTGGTGGGTCCCTTAAAGTGAAGTGAGGTCACTGCTAGTGTAACGTCTTTATTGCTTCGTGGCTCCCATGCCTTAAAGTTAATACATGGGGGGGGCTAAAGCAGAAACATATGCTTTTAGGGAAAGGGTTTCTAATGGTAAATGCTAAAGTTAGCCATTTGCAACTGTAGTATAGTAAGCACACAAAAATGACGGTTTTCCTCCATGCTCCCCAGATATCTGACGTGCATGGAGGATGACCATAACAGTGGATGTAAAGCAATAGTTCACCACAATATTGCAATAATGTGTTGAACTATTGCTTTACATCTACAGTAGCCTACTTCCTATTGTCTGTATGGCAAGATGACCAAACAACTATTGTTGGTAAAAGCGTGCAGGGTCAAATGCCATACTACTGTCTAAGGTTAAAGGCCCAGTGCAGTCAAAAATGTGATTTCCCCGTATACTGCATTAGGTAAGTATTCAGACCCCTTCCCTTTTTCCACATTTTGTTACGTTATTGACACACATATTTGCCAGATCTTCAATTTAAGCCTACTAGAGACCATGTGCCCCCAGGCCTGGAGGGAAGATAAAGCAATTCCACTACCCAAGAATAGAATAGTAAAGCCCCCTTTACTGACTCATAGATGACCAATCAGCCTGTTACCAACCCTTAGTACACTTCTGGAAAAAATGGTGTTTGATCAGATACAATGCTATTTTACAGTAAACAAATTGACAACAGAATTTCAGCATGCTTATAGGGAAGGACACTCAACAAGCACATCACTTACACTGACTGATGATTGGCTGAGAGAAATTGATGATAACATTGTGGGGGCTGTCTTGTTAGAATTCAATATAGCTTTTGACATTATTGATTTTATTTTTATTTTTATTTCACCTTTATTTAACCAGGTAGGCTAGTTGAGAACAAGTTCTCATTTGCAACTGCGACCTGGCCAAGATAAAGCATAGCAGTGTGAACAGACAACACAGAGTTACACATGGAGTAAACAATTAACAAGTCAATAACACAGTAGAAAAAAAAGAGTCTATATACATTGTGTGCAAAAGGCATGAGGAGGTAGGCAAATAATTACAATTTTGCAGATTAACACTGGAGTGATAAATGATCAGATGGTCATGTACAGGTAGAGATATTGGTGTGCAAAAGAGCAGAAAAGTAAATAAATAAAAACAGTATGGGGATGAGGTAGGTAAAAATGGGTGGGCTATTTACCGATAGACTATGTACAGCTGCAGCGATCGGTTAGCTGCTCAGATAGCAGATGTTTGAAGTTGGTGAGGGAGATAAAAGTCTCCAACTTCAGCGATTTTTGCAATTCGTTCCAGTCACAGGCAGCAGAGAACTGGAACAAAAGGCGGCCAAATGATGTGTTTGCTTTAGGGATGATCAGTGAGATACACCTGCTGGGGCACGTGCTGCAGGTGGGTGTTGCCATCGTGACCAGTGAACTGAGATAAGGCAGAGCTTTACCTAGCATGGACTTGTAGATGATCATAGTCTGCTGCTGGAAAAATGTATGTGTTATGGCTTTACACCTCCTGCTATAATGTGGATAAAGAGTTACTTGTCTAACAGAACAGAGGGTGTTCTTTAATGGAAGCCTATCAAATATAATCCAGTTAGAATCAATTGTACTAACGACATGCCACTGACTTTGAGTAAAGCCAGAGTTTCTATGTATGCAGATGACTCAACACTACACACGCCAGCTACTACAGCGACTGAAATGACTGCAACACTCAACATAGAGCTGCAGTTAGTTTCAGAGTGGGTGGCAAGGAATAAGTTAGCCCTAAATATTTTTTAAACTAAAAGCATTGTATTTGGAACAAAACTCTCTAAACCTTAACTAATCCTTGTAATAAATTATAGAAATTGAACAAGTTTTGATGACTAATATGCTTGGAGTAACAGATTGTAAACTGTCATGGTCAAAACATATTGATGCAGTAGTAGCTAAGATGGGGAGAAGTCTGTCTATAATAAAGCGATGCTCTGCCTTCTTAACAACACTATCAGCAAGGCAGGTCCTACAGGCCCTAGTTTTGTCGCACCTGGACTACTGTTCAGTCGTGTGGTCAGGAGCCACAAAGAAGGACTTTGGAAAATTGCAATTGGCTCAGAACAGGGCAGCACGGCTGGCCCTTGGATGGACACCGAAAGCAATTATTAATAATATGCATGTCAATCTCTCCTGGCTGAAAGTGGAGGAGAGATTGACTTCATCACTACTTTTATTTATGAGAGGTGCATGTTGAATGCACCGAGCTGTCTGTCTAAACTACTGGTACACAGCTCGGACACCCATGCATACCCCACATGCCACAAGAGGTCTCTTCACAGTCCTCACAGTCCAGAACAGACTATGGGAGGCACACAGTACTACATAGAGCCATGACAACATGGGACTCTATTCCACATCAAGTAACTGACGCAAGCAGTAAAATTAGATTAAAAAAACACACCTTATGCAACAGCGGGGACTGTGAAGCAACACAAACATTGGCGCACACACACACACACACACACACACACACACACACACACACAATAACATACACATGGTTGTAGTACTGTAGATATGTGGTAGTGGTGGAGTAGGGGCCTGAAGGATCACAGTGTGTTGTGAAATCTGTGAATGTGTTGTAATGTTTTTGTATAAACTGCCTTAATTTAGCTGGATCCCAGGAAGAGTAGCTGTTGCTTTGGCAGCAGCTAATGGGGATCCATAATAAATACAAATACAGCCTTATTCTAAAATGTATTAAATCTTTTTATTTTTAATAAACACAGTTGACAGTGAGAGGACGTTTCTTTTTTTGCTGAGTTTATATACACGTCCTCTCACTGTCAATTGTGTTTATTTTCAGCTAATTTAACATGTGTAAATATTTGTATGAACATAACAAGATGTAACAACTGAGACATAAACTGAACAAGTTCCACAGACGTGACTAACAGAAATTGAATAATGTGTCCCTGAACAAAGTGGGTGTCAAAATCTAAAGTAACGGTCAGTATCTGGTGTGGCCAGCAGCTGCATTAAGTACTGCAGTGCATCTCCTCCTCATGGACTGCACCAGATTTGCCAGTTCTCGCTGTGAGATGTTACCCCACTCTTCCACCAAGGCACCTGCAAGTTCCCGGACATCTCTGGGGGGAATGGCCCTAGCCCTCACCCTCCGATCCAACAGGTCCCAGATGTGCTCAATGGGATTGAGATCCGGGCTCTTCGCTGGCCATGGCAGAACACTGTCATTCCTGTCTTGCAAGAAATCACACACAGAACGAGCAGTATGGCTGGTGGCATTGTCATGCTGGAGG
Organism: Oncorhynchus kisutch; assembly: GCF_002021735.2. Taxonomy (NCBI): domain Eukaryota; kingdom Metazoa; phylum Chordata; class Actinopteri; order Salmoniformes; family Salmonidae; genus Oncorhynchus; species Oncorhynchus kisutch. The sequence continues at coordinate 57,745,791 of NC_034187.2, forward strand.
GTCATGTCAAGATGAGCCAGCAGGAAGGGTACCACATGGAGGAGGATGTCTTCCCTGTAACGCACAGCGTTGAGATTGCCTGCAATGACGACAAGCTCAGTCCGATGATGCTGTGACACACCGCCCCAGACCATGACGGACCCTCCACCTCCAAATCGATCCCGCTCCAGAGTACAGACGGTGTAACCCTCATTCCTTCGATGATAAACGCAAATCCAACCATCGCCCCTGGTGAGACAAAACCGAGACTTGTCAGTGAAGAGCATTTTTTGCCAGTCCTGTCTGGTCCAGCGACGGTGGGTTTGTGCCCATAGGCAATGTTGTTGCCGGTGATGTCTGTTGAGGACCTGCCTTACAACAGGCCTACAAGCCCTCAGTCCAGCCTCTCTCAGCCTATTGCGGACAGTCTGAGCACTGATGGAGGGATTGTGCATTCCTGGTGTAACTCAGGCAGTTGTTGTTGTTGCCAACCTGTACCTGTCCCGCAGGTTTGATGTTTGGATGTACCGATCCTGTGCAGGTGTTGTTACACGTGGTCTGCACTGCGAGGACGATCAGCTGTCCGTCCTGTCTCCCTGTAGTGCTGTCTTTGGCGTCTCACAGTACGGACATTGCAATTTATTGCCCTGGCCACATCTGCAGTCCTCATGCCTCCTTCCAGCATGCTTAAGGTACGTTCACGCACATGAGCTGGGTCCCTGGGCATCTTTCTTTTGATGTTTTTCAGAGTCAGTAGAAAGGCTTCTTTAGTGTCCTTAGGTTTCATAACTGTGACCTTAATTGCCTACCATCTGCAAGCTGTTAGTATCTTAATGACCGTTCCACAGGTGCATGTTCATTAATTGTTTATGGTTCATTGAATAAGCATGGGAAACTGTGTTTAAACCCTTTACAATGTAGATCTGTTAAGTTATTTGGATTTTGACGAATTATCTTTGAAAGACAGGGTCCTGAAAAAGGGACGTTTCTTTTTTTGCTGAATTTATAAATTGAAATTATACAGTGAAATAAATAAATAATGGCGTTAGTGTAAGAGTTTGAAAAGACATGCTGATATTTCAGGCAGTTTTAGTGGGATGGAGTTTTGGCTGCCTGGTGACATCACCAAGCAGTAAATGACTTAATTAACCAATAAGAAAGAGTGTTCCAAACCTCTGCCAATAACAGCTAGTTTTCAGGTTTCCCCTCACCACTCAAACCATTCCTAGACAGTCCTATTAGAATTCTTGCTTGAGGAATGTCTGTTTGCCAAGAAGCTATTTGTGTTACTTTCTGACCATTTTAATTGAAAACAATCTTAGTAAGGTATGTTACCCAGAAATGATTTGATAGAGGTAAAAATAGATGCATTGGACCTTTTTTTTAAATGTTCACTTTTTAAAATTAAACCTTTTATTTAACTAGGCAAGTCAGTTAAGAACAAATTCTTATTTACAATGACTGCTTACCCCTGCGACGCTGGGCCAATTGTGCGCCGCCCTATGGGACTTACAATCACGGCCGGATGGGATTCAGCCTGGATTCGACCCAGGGACTGTAGTGATGCAGTGCCTTAGACCGCTGCACCTCTCGGGAGCCCTTTAACTGTTGATCCACTTAAGTAGCAGATAGAGGGGATTAATCATGTACACACTGTAGAAGAAATGTCCCGTCAACTTTGTGTACCATTGTTTGCCAACAGTCGGCCTATGCCTAGGTTTTCCAAGGGCAATCTGTATAGCCTTAACACTCCCTCACAGATTGACAACTCTCCCTACCGCTCAGTTCACCCGTCTCCACAACTTGAACCCAGCTTGAGAAGGTAAGGGTCGGCGCAATCAAAAATTATACATTTTGTAAACTTAATAATAAACATTCTAATACATATTTCGACTGATTCTGTCACCCAAAAAGGAACTGGTCTATCAGCTCTCCAGTGGACAAAAGCCACTTGATGCACCCTCCCTTAACAGCACTTAATAGGTGAGCAACGTACCCATCGTGTTTCTCTACTGTTCTTCTACACTCTTGCTTTCCCCTCTGAAATGTGTGCTCTCCTCCCCAGAACTAACTCAGACTCGGCCCTGCACACCAGTGTGAGGAACACCCACGCAGGGGACCAGCAGCCTTTAATCTCACAGAACAGGCACAATGGTAAGTCCACAATGCCAGTTGTATTGATTTAGTCATTGTATTGTGTTCAGTGTTTCAGTATTATTCCTTAGGTAATTCTTGCAAATGCCCCTCGAAAGTGAGTTATTTCCTATATCATGTATTAATCTATTAGATTTTTGCACCTGATGGTTTCCTCTCCATCACCTCAGGTTTTCCATATCCAGTGCCTCCAATTGAGGAGAATGTCCTTGAAGAGGAAAAACCATTAAGGAATACCAAAAAGGTATTATTTCTTGCCAACGTAACCATCCACAATGCTTCATATTTCCTATACGAATGGGTTCAGTATTGCACAATGTGCTCTAGCGGATGGATGACAATTTTTCTCATTGATGTATCCTTGCTAATTGTTTGTCTCATCTTAGCTTCCTGCACTTCCCACTGGAGTCAAATCACATAAAGTCCCTGGTATAAAGTATGTTCTGCTTTTCCAAATGAATATTGTCTAAAAGAAAGGCAAACCCTGTGCCCTGACTGAACCACCTCCCTTTCTCCTATCCTTCTCTCTTGCGGTTTCTCCAGCATCCTGTCCTCGCCAGATCAGCAGTTCAGGGCTCTCAATGTCCATTCTGCTCTCAATGCAAGTGGCTCCTTGCCCGATCTCTCCAGCCTGCACCTCCCCTCCCCACAGCCAGTAGGTGGGGACTCACACAAACCCGCTGCCTGCAGCACTGGCCACCTACCTGGAACTCCCGCTCACCTTGAAGCCAGAGATGATGAATTTCCCATGCCAGGTGTGTTTGTCTGTGTGCTAAGTTCTTAGTGTATGTTGGTGTCGGTTTAGGTAGGTTCATATGGTGATGGTGTCCATTTCTTTCCTTGTTTTCTCAGGTTTGTCGTTGTCTCTCCAAGGCTCGTACAGTAACCCATTGCTTCAGTCCTCCCACAGCAACCCCAATATTCAAGCCTCTCTGCGCAGCCACTCCCTTTCCAGCTCTCTAAACTCCACCTCCTTGAACTTGTCACTCAGCAACTCTTCTCTGCAGTCATCCCCTAGCAACCAATCCCTCCAGTCCTTCCTCAGCAGCTCTTCCCTAAGCGGCCTATCCCTGCAATCCGCAACTAGCCACTGTAGCTACAGCAGTGGGATTGGCGGATCTCGCTGTTGCTCCTCCTCTTCCCTATCCTGCTCCCCACGTCCAATTAGCCAGACGCAGGTGCCTTCGTTAAGAAGGCGGACTCCCCTCAGCCCACTGGTCGTTCCCACTGGTGGAGAGTCTCGCTGGCTCCAATCTAAACAGTTTTCACCTGTTGGGTCTCCAAAGTTATCTTCTATAACTCAGGTATATCAAACAAACTGGAATTGAAGTGATGTTTTTGTTAATAAGATGGTTTCATAGAACTCCATATTAAGACATTGTTTGATGTATTGCTCTTATTTCAATTCCAAGGGAGTTCTCCTGAACACCAACCAATTACCACAGGAGTCAAGGCCACCAGGGTATCCTCACTGCCAACCTCAACACGAAGGTACCTCAGCAGCTCAGCAGCATTCTCTGACAGAGGGGCAGCAGCAACCCAGCCAGGAACCACCACACCAAGAGAAATCCAGGCATCAACAACAACAAGACCAACAACACCCACAGCTACAGCTCCCACAGACACACAACCTCCAACAACTGCAATATCACCATCGACAACAGTACCAGCACCCAAATCAACTATATCAATGCCGGATCCAGCATGTCCAGACAGAAAGTCAGGACCTGGACATAAAACAGCAATATCAAAGAGGGTCAAACCATTGTGAGAACCCACAGCAACAACACCTACATCAATCACAAGAGGAACAGCATCAAAGACAACAGCAAAAACAACAGAAACAAGTGTACCAAAACCTTCCACAGCACCAGCTAGAGAAGCAAAGGCAACAATACCAGCAACACCCACACCAGCAGTACCCACATCAGCAACATGATCAACAACAAGCGTACCAAAGACAACCTCAGCAAAACCGAGCACGTCGACAAGATGAGCTGCTACTGCAGCAACATCAGCTCCAGCAGGTTCAACTCTACCAACAGCAGCAGGCAAATGGCTACCAGCAACAGCAGCATGAGCAACATCAGTGGAATCTCCAGTGTGCATACCCGCCAGCTCAGAGCCTTGACTTGAATGGGCAGAACATGTCAAACCCACAAAAAGTACCAACGATGACTCGTAAGCATCAGACCCAAGCCCAGGGAAGGAGCTGGGCACATCAGAAGGTGCCAAGTCAGAAGGACCAGATTGAGTCGACCAAAATCTTCTCACAGATTAACTCCTTAATGGACAACAATCCAGGCCTCTACAATGTGAGAATATCCCCATCTGTTGCATATTGTGTATGTCTATTTTCACTAGTTTGAGTTTAGTTTGGATAGTGTCAGTGTGTACAGTTTAGGCTACGTTTAGGATCAATAAGAGGCCATTTTATGTTTGGTCTGTCAGAAAGATATGGTAATGTAGGGCTGCACGATATGGGCCCAAAAAAAAAAGAATAACGATTAAAAAATAAATAAATCAAATACTGCGATTTGACATGCGATATAGATCAACACTTGGGTGAACTGGATTATTTTCCTGCTGTAGCAAACGGTCTCAAATGAAGATCCTACATCTGTATAAGGAATCTAAGAGAGAAGAGGCACTGTGCTGCTTGAGTGACGGGGTGGTTTTCTTGTGTGTGGGAAGCAGCCGTAAGAGGAGAAAGAAAAACCGAGTAAACTATTAAAAGGACATTACAGGCGACTGAGATGCGTTTCAAAATATTGTAATGCGATATGGATGTTGCACATGTCCATATTTCGATGGGAATTCGATCAATTGTGCAGCCCTATTAATGGTACTTACTTATTTTCTGCTCTCTCAGGACACTTTCATACTGAACCATTTACAGCAGGAGTCCTACATGGGCCTACATCTCACACCACGCCAGACTCAGGCACTCTCCCAGCAGGTAGTCTAAGACCTAAAACTGTAAATAATCTAACAGTATTGAAAAGGACAACTCCATTTGACCTGTTGATTCACTCACTGTGCATAGTTTCAATCTAATTCTCTAATCTTGTCTGGTTGTCCACACCTCTGCCCAGCTGGGACAGCTCAGTAAGGAGCCTCTCTGGGGAGATTCTGGGCCTCAGGCTGTGGAGGGGAAAGATGGAGGGGTTTACTGTAGGAACCAGGGTCCTCCGATGTCCCTCCACTGCCAGAACCAAACCAGTGCAGACTTTATGACAGGTAGGGCCCACTCTCTCCCCCCTCTTGCACTTTTTTTATTGCTTGCAGCAGTTAGAGATTGTTTTTGGGGAAGTATTACCTTATTTTCGACTTACACAGGTCGCTGTCGTTTCATCCAGACAATTGTATGTCCATTTGTTGGTTATTCAATACCAACTAATGGACTTACTGTCTGGATGAAACTACACCCTAAGTAAATAATCCCTGAAATGTTAGACCTGGTAATTGAAAAAAACACAAGTTGCACCGCAATTGTAACCTTTTTAAAGCTTATCTTGTCTCTATATATTTTTAAAAAGGGCAAGGATTCAATCCGATAGCGGCTTTTAAAAGCTATTTCTGATTGAGCTGTCATATGCAGCGTTTACTGTGAATGGGATATCTGTGAACGGGAGCGTTGACTTTAAGTCACAATGCCTATAACCCGCAATCGGATTGAATCCCAGCCTCACTCTTTCGCTCTTATCCACTTTGTCTTTGTTTCCCACTTAGCAGACAAAGCAGCCTATGAGGATTTATCTGGTGTTCTGCCCATGCTGGGATTTGATGCAGACGACTTCACCCTACATAACCCCCTTCAGATCGATCCGCTAGACCTGGAGGAGCTTAACATACTGGCAGATGGAGACATGGTCGAGGACACTGTGAAAGGACACTGCTCTAACCTACTTAGGTGACCGGGGTAGTTGAATGTATCCAGGAACACTACTTTCAACTAAGATGGCTGTCTTGGTATGGTCTGATGGCAACAATGTCAGTTGTAGTTTCTGCCCCGGGATCTTTCACTGCTGGACATAATTTGATTGCACATTAATGTTATCTTACAGCATCCTCATGTGATTGGCCAGGTCATGGGATTTAACAAGCATGTAACTATACATCGACTGCCTCACATGAGACTCGTTAGCTGACTGCACTTTTTCTTAGTTGTCATTTAATGCTTGCCTGCAATGGAAAAATGCACCCCAAGAGCTGGCATCCCCTGCACCTTAGTTTAAATGTAGTTGAATAATGAGAATAGATATGTAAAAAATATATATTTGTATTGATATGGATTTTTGTAATACAATGATGTACATTCTAATATGAATGGTGTCTTTTCACCCTCTAGTAGTGATGAAAAGTTTAAAAAAAACACATCTTAAACTTTGTGTATTTAATGTGGCCAAGAAACCAGTTATTTACATGTCCTTTTTTAAACATCTTATGACATTGTGTACCATTGTTTTAAAAGAAAAATAAATGAGAGCAGGAAATAACTTGCCAGTACATTTCTTTAAGAAAAAGACAATTATGGACAGACCATTACATTACTATTGAAAGGGAGCATTTCCTCAAAATACAAATGAATGTGACCTGTGTATTAGATGCTTGCATAATAATATTTCAGGTACTGGTGTTTTTGCATTAAATTTAGCATTTAGTCCTAAAATGAAGGTAACACATTGTTGCCTAATAGACAAATACAGGTAAATAATCAAGGCCATTTATTCTCTTGTACTGTGATTACAACCTGAATAAGACTTTGAAGCTTGTTTTAAATTAATTCCAAAGGAGAACTATAATCAACACGGCCTTAAAAGTAGTAACATTAATTACAATATTATCAAATATTTTGTAATCCCATACCGATTTCTAACTTCATTGACATTAAATCAAACATCGCATTTCAGTTCACTTTGGGTGTAGCACATGGACCCTAACTAGGCTTCCCCTTACCCCAACCAATAACATCCAAGGGGTTGGGAAAGAAAGCAACAAATCTTGTTCCTTTAAGCTTCTTCTCTTGAGATTTATTTTCCTTTCACTGCTCCAGGTATGAGTCTCCTTCAGGTGCAGATCTTGGATTATTTTAGTTTGACCAATTCCTAAACCATTACAGTACAAACTGACCTCAGATCAGTGTTATCGAAGAGAAAAAAAGCCCCTACTCCTTTGTAGCTCTTCTTCTGTCATCAGATATATGCTTGAGTCCATTATTAGTTAGGACCCATGTCAGGTCAGTATATCTAGATAGGCAGTGCCAAACATGGACCACTTCAGTGTAACATGTCATCATGTACCAATGTTTGTTGAGCAACAATAAGATAATATACTGTTTTACACAGAACTGGAGGGACAGTGTACGCCGTTTGAGTTTTACAATGAAAAAACATCCTGAACTACAGTAACTTGCCTTTTCACAATTTTCTGGATAAATATGTTCTCACATGGAATGTTAGGTTTGAGATGGGAGCCTTTGGCATTTCCAAGCACAACTAAATCAACTCATTCATGGGCTCTCTCTTCCACAAGATGATTCAGCCCATTCCTAAATTATGCAAGTGGTTAAAAATGTGTTTCTGTCAAAGCCTTAGTGGCCCGTTGTGCCAACAATGGTTGGCCATATTAGACAGTCATGTACCTCATTTTTTATAAATGAGTGACACCTGCCGGACACCAGGGCCCAGTTTTTCACCTATCAGATAGGATTAAATGCATAGAAATATAAGTAATAGAACAGTTGTCCCCATTCAAGTAAATGATTAATCCATTCTATTTCTATGCATTCAATCCTATCCGATAGGCTAAATCCAGATAACTTTTGGAAAAAAAATGGGCCCAGAGGTGTCTGCTCATTGGCAAGAAACTGGTCAAAGCAGGACTTAAAAGTACACATATCCTGGCTTGGCCTCAGTTGATTGGCTCATAGACCTGTGGTTGGGGCCTGTTCTTGCGGACACACACACATACCCCGCCAAGCAGGATGATCAGCATGGGAGTGCCCAGCCCCACCGCCATGATGACCAGAACCAGGGGAGAGAACGAGTCCACAGGAGGAGAGCCCAGCCCCACCAACACAGTCCTGAAGTACCAAAAGCAAGAGGAGGAAGAATATTATCATTGCGGACAATTTCATTATCATTTTAGGTAGTTGGTGATGGTGTGAGATATCAACCTCAGCTGCTTGATAGTTGGTTAATGGAGGGGCTATAAACTGCAATTTAGTGTATAATTCAGTTAAAGTTGCTAAAATGCAACCTATTATAGCTAGGATAAACCAACAGGATGTAAACTGCTACCTACCAGCTGAGGTAGTTGGTGGTGTTGTAGAATGGGTCTCCAGTGATACTGAAGGTCATGTTGAGCCCGGTGGTCTGGCGCTCCCCTCCAAAATACGCCCGCACTAGGCCGGAGGGGGGAAGCTGGGCTACGGGGACAGGGGTTGAGTGGCGGCAGGGAGTGGCGTCCTCAAAGACAGGCGATGGCCTGCGGTAGGCCACGGGCTTCCATTGGGCGTAGCCAAGAACAGGAGAGGTGGAGTTGACTGGAGAGGACACCCACTGAGATACCTAAAAGAGAGGAAAGACGAGGACACTGTAGCATCTGAAAGCTTCAGTGACAGTCTACAGAGAGACGAAGGTAAAGAACAGTAAATCAACCACAAAAAAATTGTTGAAATATAAACATCTAAATACTGTTATTCAGTAACATTTACTCTAGTATAACCGCAGATGGAACAACGAGACAGATATTTCACCGGATGTGTAAATATGAAGCATCCGCTTGGCATTTCCACTCACTACCAAATATGCCAGTGAGAGCATGCCCAGTGGACGGCAGGGGGAGAGGATGGATTTTGGCTGACATTATGCACATTTTCTCAACGATGAAACATTTGCTCTCAATACAGTTTTCTGTTCCCAAAACTATAATCTGTTATGAACAGAATGGACTAAGTTTTGTAGACTTTACCCTTTGCTAAAGTCTTTAAAAATCGCTTTGTTTAGAAGGAGTACAAAGGTAAATTGAGTTATTGCACATGCGCACTTCACAGAGTAGGTGTTCCCTAACGGAAATATGCAGATGTATACTTGAACGGGCCAATACAATCTCGCTAGCTCGTGCTTGGCACTGCCCATCTCATTTCTTGTTTTACCCACATTTGTTCCCAGTTGGAAACGACAGGCTGTGGTCGTTATACAAATCTTTGGTACAACTACATGTCTATAACACACAGAGACATCACCTTGAATATGGAGGGTGTGTATTCATCATCTATTGACTGGAGCACGTCCACTCTGCTCATGACCTGGGTGCCGCCCACAACCTGTAGCTCTAGAGAGAAGCGGGAGCGATTGGACCTCGGGACCACACCGTCCAGCACCACCCTCAGCTGGGAGGAGTTTGCGTTGTGGAGGAGGCTGGGCCAGCCTTGGTCCCGCCCCTCAACATCAAAGGCTGAGAACTAGGATAGGAAGATAGCTAGCCTGTATTCAACTACTAACATGTAATAAAATAAATCATATCGCACTGATCATTAATACTCACTTCAGTAACCAAGTTTAAGTGATAAAATCAAAGTTTGCCCGACATTTTCAGACCTTTAAAAGTGGTCTAATGTAGAGATGAGTCCATGTCCCACTGTATCTGTTGAGTGGATCCAGGCATAGCCTATCTTCACTAGATTCAGACCTATGTCTAATTTCATCACACAGGCTTTAGATGATGCAGTTCCACCTACCTTCAGACAGAGCGAACCGTTGCTAAAGCTCTCGCTGGCGCCTCTTCCACAGAGCAGGGCGGTGTGGGCCATGGGGTCAAGTGTCTTGTTCAGGTCATCCCAGGTGAAGTTCTGCAGCTCATAGGGCTGGAAGAAGCTGGAGGGGGGTAGGTGCTCGGGGACGGCTGTGTCGTTGACATCGTCGTACTCCCACAGCTGACGAGAGACAAATGATGAGTTGGTTTAGTGAGTGAGTTACCTATGGCTTTGCCCAGTCTGAAATCAACTCCTTGTTAATAGCCAGGTGTTTGTTAGAGCTATTACCATATTGATAACAACCATCCAAACATTTAAGATCTACAAGAAATGTCTAGAGCATGAATTTTGGACCTGGAATATTCAATAACCTGGATTATGGATCAAAACCTAGCATCTCGCTCATCTTTATGGCTTATGCATTTGGATGAGATACCTGTATCAGCCACATAGAATATCACCTCAACAGACACTTATGAACAGGATGACAATCAATTTATGACTCACCCTGGTAAAGACGAGTGCGTTGCTGTACAGAACACTGCTCTCCGGAGTCAATTTCAGGCTGCCTGTGGTATTTTGTACCAAGAAGGCAGGCCAGTCTACCTTCACCTTGGATGAAGTGGAGTTTGTGTGCACCAGTAGTAATGCTGGCGCCCCCTGGCTGCAGAGGAGGTAGTGCAGTGTGTTGTTCTTGCCCAGCGCCCGCACATGGAGCAAGCCAACACCAGGGGGTAACGGCGTCAGCGAGGAGTTTAGACCAGGGTTAAGCTCTAGGGATAACTGGGAAGAGGTAAGTCACAGAGACGGTAAATTTTATAATTTTCCCATAGTGACACAGAATGAGATTCTTACAAGCAAACTGAAATTGTAAGCAGAGGTGATTCATACATCATTAACAGATTTGCACAGCATCCTCTTCAGGCCAACAACCCTCAAAAATATTGTCTGGTGACTGGTCCTGACATGGTCAGAGTCCTACTGAGTACTGACCTATGCAAGGAAGTCTAATGAGACCGTACATAATCAACACCTAATCCATACATTTGTGGAATCAATAATATTTTATTCATACTTGATATGGAGGGATTGCAGCAGGGTAGCCTAGTGGTTAGAGCGTTGGACTAGTAACCCTGAGCTGACAAGGTACAAATCTGTCGTTCTGCCCCTGAACAGGCAGTTAACCCATTGTTCCTAGGCCGTCATTGAAAATAAGAATTTGTTCTTAACCGACTTGCCTAGTTAAATAAAGGTAAAATAAATTAAAAATTGCCAGCACAGAGTAGGGTTTAGATATGTTTCAGCACTATTTGACCTCAGCATCTTCAGTAGAGGGCTCTTGGGTACCGTTATGGCTCGTTAAATCAAATGTTATGCACCAAATACAAACCTTAAATTAAATGCTTATAAGCCCTTAACCAAAAATGCTGTTTTATTTACTAAATAAAATAATGTAAAAAAAGAATAACGATAAAATAATGAAACGAGGTTATAAACAGGGGGTACAGGTTAGTCGAGGTAATATGTACTGTACATGTAGGTAGGGGTAAAGTGACGAATAATAAACAGCGAGAAGCAGCATGGTAAAAAAACCAAATAAAAATAGTCCAGGTAGTCATTTGATGAGCGTTCAGCAGATTTATGGCTGGGGGTAGAAGCTGTTAAGCCATTTGGACCTAGACTACCATAACAGATTGTGTTTTAATTACCCACCGCTATCAATCACACCAACAAAACACCCACATACTTAGAATTAACTATTTCCCTGGTTTAAAAATCACACCCACAAGGGATTGTGTAATTTGTCGCTACGTTATGCATGAATGGCTGGGGTGAAACAATTGATAAATTATGATTATGATATTTGATCATCATTCCAATATGGCTCGCGCTACAAAATACAAACACAAAGTGTATATCCAAAATGCTCGAAATCACCAACTAGCTAAAATATGTTAACGTGCTATCTAGCAGTATATCGGGTCAAAATACAGAAAACTGGATCCAAACAGAAGTTAGTTAGCTACAGCTGATGCTATCCCTGAGAGGTTAGTTAGCTACCTTTATAGAACTTTATTACTGTACAACATAAATATAAACAATTTACTATCAAACTCACATTCCGTCGGTAGTTCTCACCATTGCCGATAAAACTAGAAGAACATCGAAGCGTTAAAAGCACAAATAAGACATAAAAGTGGATTGTGTACATAATATCCGCCGCCATCTTTCTTTTTCCGGGGAGGAATCACGTGCCTAGTTCCTTATTTGATCAGCTGATTGGTCTTCAGCTGACTCGCCAGTATCGATTTCAGGATGCAGCAAATGTAATGCCACCTTAGCAATTAATGAAACAATATATTTCATCATAGGCTACATCATTAACACAAATTGTGAGAGAATCTGAGATGAGAGAATCAATCACATCTACACACATCATGGGCGTCATCAAAGTGAATAAAACAAATATAGGACTATGGTCATCTGTTTCCAATTTTATTGAGGTTGATACAATCACAGGCAACAGCACCAGGCAAAGGGGTAATGGAGGAAAAAAGTTATGGTGGAGTAACAGGATTCAGAACCATAGTCACCAGTCCAATTTAATAACCCCAACAATTATTTTGGAGAGAGAAAGCATTCTCATTCATTGAAATGCAGTAATGTGTTACGATCCAATCCATATAATTTAAAAAGGATCTTCAGAAGTGGACATTGCAGGCTCTAAATCATTTACAATGTCTCTTTTTTTTAGTAGTTCATTCAAATGACTTATAGGTAACTTGATTTGGTCACCATCCATTGGCAACTGTTCTTCAACTAAAGTCACACAAAGGAGTTTTACCATACAGAGAAATACCTACAGTGACTAGCTGAGGTAAACTTTGGTCCCAGGAGAACATATTCAGTCATCTTACTTACTGCCATAAATACTGCGCAAACACATACCGTACACACACACACACCGTACACACACTGACCAAAGCCAACTGGGGTGCCTTAATACCCAATCTTGTGCATTCATATGTAATGCATGCAACAACACTATCCCAGTCTGCTTATAGTGTCCATACAAAATGTCATATCTGAGTTAGTGGTTTATAGAACAGTGTTGTCACAGCTCAGATTGCCTATTCCTCCATTACCCTCTTCCTGATCCTTGTCTTCTCCTCTACTCAGCACCCTGTCCTCCTCCTGTCTGCTCGTCTCCCTTCTTCTTGTGTCCGGAGACAATGTCGTCAATGCGCAGCAACAAGATGGCCGTCTGGAGAAAGAGTTCAATGGAGGAATGCTGCACATCCAAACATGTACCTAATGAACACTTATGTAGCGACTCTTAACATTGTATTAAGCAGGCGGTCGCAAGTCTCACCTCTACTGCGGTCTTGTAAGTCTGAGCCTTGACGGCCAGCGGTTCCCAGATGCCCAGGACGGTCATGTCAGCCAGGGTGCCAGTCTCTCCGTTCACCCCCCACGATACACTGTCCTCCTGGGTGTGCTTGGCCTGTAGAGGTATGGAGCTCAGTGAAAAGGCCACTAAAATGTACAGTAGATCCTCCATCTCCCTTTTACCAACGCTCTCTCTTTTTTTTATTTTTTTTATTTTAACCTTTATTTAACCAGGCAAGTCAGTTAAGAACACATTCTTATTTTCAATGACGGCCTGGGAACAGTGGGTTAACTGCCTGTTCAGGGGCAGAACGACAGATTTGTACCTTGTCAGCTTGGGGGTTTGAACTCGCAACCTTCCGGTTACTAATCCAACGCTCTAACCACTAGGCTACACTTGTGTGAGTGTTCTCTCACACAACACACACCCACTCTCCCATCGGGTCTTACTCCAAGATGGTATGAGGTTCTACCTTTGAGTCGCTCTCTTACCCTGAGGGAGGTGAGCACACGGATGGTGGAGGCGCCACAGTTCTGGATGAGGGTGCGGGGGATGACTTCCAGGGCCTGGGCAAGGGCGCGATAGGGCCATTGCTCCACACCAGTGATGGCCTTGGATCGCTCCATCAGCCGCTGGGACACTGCCATCTCGGTGGCGCCGCCGCCAGGCAGCAGGCTGGGCTCCAGCAGAACGTTGCGGGTCACCTGCATGGCATCCTGCAGATTACGCTCCACCTCCTGGGAGAGCAGGGAAAATGGTGGAGAGAGAGAGATTTCAGAACAAAAGTAAAACCTCAGTCAGTCATCTTTACTCTGATAACGTACAATAAAAAAAGACATGTTCTTGGAGGGGAGTAGAGACTCATCTCATGAACATTATTTTTCCCCATTATCCATCTCTTTTAGTGATTGTTGTACAATAAAAAGCGCATATTATTTTAAATGTTTTATTTTCTCAGTTTCTCACCGCCAGGATTTCCTTGCTGGCTCCTCTCAGCAGGATGGTGCAGGCTTTGGGGTCTTTGCACTCTGTGACGAAAGTGAAGTACTCGTCTCCAATCTTCTTGATCTCAAACAGACCTGCCCCCAGGCCCAGGTCCTCCTCGCGCAGCTCATCCGTACGGCTGGCAATACGTGCGCCACACGCTCTGAGGGGTAACAGGGAAAGACGATGGTTGGTTTAGTTAGAGCAGTGGTCGTAAAGAGCATACACCCTAATACGCAATTAAAGTGACCGGCCATTTGCTAGCTATGTACTGTACATAGTAACAAAACGCAGTGAAGACAAGCAAAACAGAACAGAGATAAGCGTCTCCAATAACGATGAAGAGTCAAATAATATTTTTGCTTTCATAGTGTATTGGACTTACCTGGCGATCCTGTTGTTGTCTGTCTTTCTGACACGGCGAATAGCCGTGATGTTAGCCTTCATCAGGTAGTGCTGAGCCAAGTCTGAAGATAGAGGCAAAATATAGTCACGGTAAAAATGTTAGTTGCATCAGACATGTGCCTTACCAAGAGCATTGCATTTTGAAGCAGTGTGTGTAGTACCTGAGATGCCCTTCTCTGTGAAGATGAGGTCAGGCTTGAGGCGGATGATGTCTTCACAGATCTGCTGGATGTACTCCTCCTCCATCTGCAGGATGCGGGCAAAGTCCTCCTCACGAGTGATCTCAATATCAGTCTGTAGAACAATACACATGGTTGAATTTTTTTTTTATACACACACACAGAACAAAACGCAACATGCAACAATTTCAAAGTTACAGTTCACTTAAGTAAATCAGTCAATTGAAATAAATTAGGTTCTAATCTATGGATTTCACAAGACTGGGAATACAGATACGCATCTATTTGTCACATACACCTAAAAAAAAAGTGCGGCTCAGAAAACCAGTCAGAAGCTGGTTTGACCAGCCTTATGCAGTGCAACTTCTCCTTCACAGTGTTAATCAGGCTGTTGATAATGGCTGTGTGAAGTTGCTGGAACACGCTGTCGTACACGTAGATCCAGAGCATCCCAAACTTGCTCAACGGGTGACATGTCTAGTGAGTATGCAAGCCATGGAAGAACTGGGACATTTTCAGCTTCCAGGAATTGTGTACAGATCCTTGCAAACTGGGGCCGTGCATTATGCTGAAACAGTCTTTCCTGAGCGCACACTGATTCTGTAACAAGCAAATTGGTTGTCTCTTCTCTCTTCAGTAGCGTGCTGCATTCTGCTATGTGAATGATTGGCGGAGCCTTGGATACAGCCAGTATTGCTCCAAACGCGCATCACTCGTTCACTTACGGTCAGTAGTCATCCAGCCCCCCCCTCCCAAATTCTTCTCATCGGATCTACACAATTCACATAGGTCACCTATTTTAGATTCAAAATGGCAAATTTCGCCGAAAGGTGGCTAGTTTGCAGTTTGTGCAAACTAGCGCCATTGTGCATAAATTCATTTTGTCCCCCTACACCAAACTGGATCACGACACGCAGTTTAAAATATCAAAACAAACTCTGAACCAATTTCATTAATTTGGGGACAAGTCAAAAAGCATTAAACATGTATGGCAATTTAGCTAGTTAGCTGAGAGTTCCTCTGTGGAGATGGTTGTCCTTCTGGAAGGTTCTCCCATCTCTGCAGCACACCACCATTCAGGTCTTTATGGTAGAGTGGCCAGATGGAAGCCACTCTTCAGTAAAAGGCAAATGACAGCCCGCTAGGAGTTTCCCAAAAATTCTCTGGTCTGATGAAACGAAGATGGAAATCTTTGGCCTGAATGCCAAGCATCACGTCTGAAGGAAACCTGGCACCATCCCTACATTGAAGCATGGTGGTGGCAGGTTGTGGCAGCATGGGGATGTTTTTCAGAGGCAGGGCCTGGGAGACTAGTCAGGATCGAAGAAAAGATGAACGGAGCAAAGTACAGAGAAATCCTTGACTAAATCTGAGTGGCTTGGGGACAAGTCTCTGATCGTCCTTGTGTGGCCCAGCTAGAGCCCGGACTTGAACCCAATCTAACATCTCTGGAGACCTGAAAATAGCTGTGCAGCGACGCTCCCTATTCAACCTGACAGAGCTTGAGAGGATCTGCTGAGAAGAATAGGAGAAACTCCCCAAATACAGGTGCGCTAAAGCTTGTAGCGTCATTCCCAAGAAGACTGGAGGCTGTAACCGCTGCAAAGGTGCTTCAACAAAGTACTGAGTAAAAGGTCTGAATACTTATGTAAATATCATATCAGTTTTCATTTGCAAAAATTTCTACAAAACTGTTTTTGCTTTGTCATTATGGGGTATTGTGTAGATCGATGAGGGGGGAAAAATGTAATCAGTTTTAGAATAAGGCTGTAACGTAACAAAATGTGGAAAAAGTCAAGGGGTCTGAATACTTTCCAAATGCACGGGAAAAAAGAGAAAAAAAACTAACAGGAAACATTTGTTCGTTTTTTGGACAAGTATTTAACCCCATATCTTTGGCATTAAACAGTCTCCATATAGACTTCCATTCCTTTCCCATACCTGGCTTTCTCCCTTCTTGTACTCCAGGGAGCAGTCCAACAGGATAATGCGGGGATCCTTGATCATTCTGCGCATGCGCGGGTGAGTCACGTCCTTGTTAACCATCACACCTCTCAGCACGCACGAGTCCTCGATGATCCCACCGGGAACCTGAACAAACAGATAATAAAGCAGGTGTTGAAGCTGATGCTGATCTGATGCAGAAACTTGGACTGTATGACATTAACAAGAAGTTAAGCTTTATTTTGATGTATTACATTATTATTATGTATTATTTTGATGTATGATTTTATGAAAGTTAAATATTTATAATTCTGTAGTTTGAATTTCGCGTTCTGCAATTTCACCGGACGTTGGCCAGGTGGGACGCTACCGTCCCACCTGCCCGTAAGAAGTTAACAGACACTTTGACCCTTACCTTTTCTACTTTGGCGTACTTCTTGATGTCGATCTCCTTGCGTCCGTTCTCCTCCATCTCCACGGTTTTGACGGCGTCCAGTGAGATGCTGCAGGCCATGTCAGACCAGCGGCTCAGGGCCTTGGTGTTGATGGCAGAGTGGATGATCTTCAGCATCATCTTCCTGTCGCTAACGTCCACTGGGGTGCTGGGGGGAGGAGGGGATGGAGGAGAGTGTGTTGTTAAACAACTGATGAGTATGAAAGCAGTTGTCATCGAAAACATGCAGTTACCAGAAAAAGTACTTGGACCAATATTCTAGACTTCTGTAAATCAAGTACCAATGCCAATCCCAGATTTTCATAACAAGTGAAATTATGCACAGATGTCAAGTTAGAATTCAGCTCTTAAAGAGCCACTGAACACGCTGATTGTTTTTCTGTTGCTCATTAGATAAACAAGTTTTCAGTCTGGGAGACATTTGGTTAATGATGTTTGTCCCCCATGATACACTTTAGACGAAGAAGCCCATTTCACTTCCTCAAAATCCCCAGGATGAATTTACAACAACACAATTTATTACAGATTTATTGAGTTTTTCCTGAAGAGGTTATAGTTTCGCAATTTTACATCTAGATAAGGTGTTTGGTGCAGTATTTCTCAAATAAAAAAAATGTGCAATGTGTTGTCTTGTGTAAATGAAGTCGGGCTGCTGGGCAGGTCTGTCTCACTGTCTATGCTACTGGATACAGAGCAATCACTGCAGCTGTTCACCCCATGTTAGTGGGCAAATGGACATCATCAAATCCAAACCCAACCTTCATTTACCTGTTGTGACGCACCACGCACACACGGCTGTTCCAAACTCTATTTTAAACGACAAACTTTGACTAAAGTTATCCTATTTACACTTCGTAGTCAATTTTGACACTAGAATAACCGTTTGACTCATATCGATGCCACGTAGGCCGTTTTCAAAGGGATTTGTTGCTTTTTAAAGGCAGTAGCTCTATAACAATTAAAAGGTTGCGTGTGTGGTTGGGTGGTAGAAGCTGGAAGAGTACCTGATTTCTTTGAGAAGGTTGAGCATATCATCCAGAGCTTGTCTGTAGGCGCTGATGACAACTGTTGGGTGCATTTGCTGCTCCAGGAACTGCTCTGACACAGACAGCATCTCACCCGCTAGAGATGCATAAAATGTATGATGTTTCCCATGTTGAGACACAGCAGTAATAAGAGTAAAACATAAGGAATAGGCTGGATTGGACTACTACAATGAGAATAGACCTGATGGTGCAGTGTATTCACAGTATTGGAATGTGGTGACTCACCCAGGATGATGACAGAGGTGGTGCCGTCTCCCACCTCCTCGTCCTGAGTGCGACTTATCTCAATCATGGACTTGGCAGCCGGGTGCTGGACCTGGATCTGAGTATGTGGAAGCAGAGATGGAAGGAGTGACATAGGCTTTGCACCGGGGCACTGAACATTGATATTTTCTGCATGGAAGTAGATGTATGGGAATCATAGAAAGTGTGCCCTTCTCACCTCTCTCAGGATAGCGTTACCATCGTTGGTCATCACGATCCCACCCATGGGGTCCAACAGCATCTACCAAGACAAAGTATCTTATGGTTCCGGATTCAAGTGCTACCATAAAAGTAAATTCCAGACAAAAGTGACATAATAGAAGACCTATAGCTCACCTTCATCATGGCCCTTGGTCCCAGGCATGTTCTGATGACGTCTGCGATCGTCTATAACACACGAAAAAAAAGTTCTATACAGCGACAACGGGCAATGATGGTGATCCTACATTCCTCATAGAGCTACAGTAGTAGCTATGACAATAACAGTATCACAATATTTATTACATAAGGAAATATTTCAACAAAGCAGACCTAACTCCTTGGTCCTTTAAAAACTTGCTGTATGTAAAATATTGTGTGCTATAACTTGGAAAATAAATCAAGGTGACTCGATGTCAACATAATGATAATTGTTTCCAACATTAGGGCCACTTTGTGTTTTGTTTCCTTGTTACGATACTAAAGAGTATCGTGATATTGGCATTGTCTCTGCCCTAGTACTGGGCCCCATAGACATAGATTAAACATACAATTATGTTGAAATAACATAGCTAGAAACCAAGTTCATTCTTAAAAAGTTTAAGCCATTGGGGGGTTTCTAAGATGACATGTGCAATTGTTTTAAGATGGTCATACAATGGAACATTTAGTTATTTGATTTGGAACTTTAAGACCCATTTAGGTATCAAAAAATGATTTGATAAAATATTGAATTTGGCCTTTACTACTATAGGCCAGAGAAACACATTGAATAACATTCATAAATGGCAACAACAAAAAAAGACAGTCAAAAAATAAATAAGAAACAAGGCATTGAAGTATTTATCCTATATCTAGGAGATATAAGAAAGCTCAGGAAATAAATAAAATATATATATACAGTACCAGTCAAAAGTTGGGACACACCTACTCATTCAAGGGGTTCTCTTTATTTGTACTATTATCTACATTGTAGAATAATAGTGAAGACATCAAATCTAAGAAACAACACATATGGAATCATGTAGTAACCAAAAAAAGTGTTAAATCAAAATATATTTTATATTTCAGATTCTTCAAAGTAGCCACCCTTTGCCATGATTGCAGCTTTGCACACTAGTGGCACTCTCAACCAGCTTCTTGCCTGCAATGCTTTTCCAACAGTCTTGAAGGAGTTCCCACATATGCTGAGCACTTGTTGTTGCTTTTGCTTCACTCTGCGGTCCAACTCATCCCAAACCATCTCAATTGGGTTGAGGGATTGTGGAGGCCAGATCATCTGATGCAGCACTCCATCACTCTCCTTCTTGATCAAATAGCCCTTACACAGCCTGGAGGTGTGTTGGGTCATTGTCCTGTTGAAAAACAAATGATAGTCCCACTAAGCGAAAACCAGATGGGATGAAGTATCACTGCAGAATGCTGTGGTAGCCATGCTGGTTAATATCTTTGGGCTAGGGGGCAGTATTTTGACGTCCGGATGAAAAGCGTGCCCAAAGTAAACTGCCTGTTACTCATACCCAGAACCTAGGATATGCATATAATTGGTAGATTTGGATAGAAAACACTCTAAAGTTTCAAAAACTGTTAAAATAATGTCTGTGAGTATAACAGAACTGATATGGCAGTCGAAACCCTGAGGACAAACCATGAACAAATGTTCAGCCTACCACTGTTTCCAATGCCTGTCATGTTTATTATGAGGCGAAATCCTCCCAGCCTGAAGTTCCTAGGGCTTCCACTAGATGTCAACAGTCTTTAGAGAGAGTTTCAGGCTAGTTTTTGGAAAAATTAGCTAGAATTTTTAGTTTTTCTAAGTGGCTCCCATTTTGGCTGTAGGGTTTCCATGAACGTGGATGAGAGCGTGTTCTTTGTTGTTTATCTCTGGTAAAGACAATAACTATTCTCCGTCTTACATTTTATCGTTTATTTACATATTAGGGTACCTGAGGTTTGATTATAAACGTTGTTTTACTTGTTTGGAGAAGTTTATTGGTAACTTTTGGGATTAATTTTGTATGCATTTGAAGGCGGGAAACCGGTGGATTATTGACTGAAGCGCGCCAGCTAAACTGAGTTTTTGGAGATATAAAGGAGGACATTATTGCACAAAAAGGAACATTTGTGATGTAGCTGGGACCTTGTGGAGTGCCAACAGAAGAAGATCTTCAAAGGTAAGGTATTTATTATATCGCTATTCCTGAATTTCATGGCACACCTGCCTGGTTGAAATACGTTTTTCATGCTTTTGTATGCGGGGCGCTGTCCTCAGATAATTGCATGGTGTGCTTTCGCCGTAAAGCCCCTTTGAAATCTGACACAGCGGCTGGATTAACAAGAAGTTCAGCTTTATTTTGATAGATGACACTTGTATTTTCATGAATGTTAAATATTTATATTTCTGTAATTTGAATTTTGCGCTCTGCAATTTCACCGGATGTTGGCCAGGTGGGACGCTACCGTCCCACCTGCCCGTAAGAAGTGTGCCTTGAATTCTATATAAATCACTGACAGTGTCATCAACAAGCACCCCCACACCATCACACCTCCATGCTTTACGGTGGGCACACATGCAGAGATCATCCGTTCACCTACTCTGCATCTCACAGAGACGGCAGTTGGGACCAAAATTCTCAAATTTGGACTCATCAGACCAAAGGACAGATTTACACCGGTCTAATGTCCATTGCTCGTGTTTCTTGGCCCAAGCAAGTCTCTTCTTCTTGTTGGTGTCCTTTAGTAGTGGTTTCTTTGCAGAAATTCAACCATGAAGGCTTGATTCACACAGCCTCCTCTGAACAGTTCATGTTGAGATGTGTCTGTTACTTGAACTCTGAAGCATTTATTTAGGCTGCAATCTGAGTTGCAGTTAATTGACCATTTCTGGGGCTGGTAACTCTAATGAACTTATCCTCTGCAGCAGAGGTAACTCTGGGTCTTCCTTTCCTGTGGTGGTCCTCACAACAGCCAGTTTCATCATAGTGCTGGATGGTTTTTGTGACTGCACTTGAAGAAACGTTCAAAGTTCGGGGCAGCAGTGTAGCCTAGTGGTTAGAGCATTGGACTAGTAACCGAAAGGTTGAAAGTTCAAATCCCCGAGCTGACAAGGTACAAATCTGTCATTCTGCCCCCTGAACAGGCACTGTTTCTAGGCAGTCATTGAAAATAAGAATTTGTTCTTAACTGACTTGCCTAGTTAAATAAAGGTTAAAAAATATATATATAAAAACAAAGTTTGACATTTTCCAGATTGACTGACCTTCATGTCTTAAAGTAATGATTGACTGTCATTTCTCTTTGTTTATTTGAGCTGTTCTAGCCATAACATGAAATTGGTATTTTACCAAATGGGACTATCTTCTGCATTACCACCCCTACCTTGTCACAACACAACTGACTGGCTCAAACGCATTAAGAAGGAAATACATTTCACAAATGAACTTTTAACAAGGCACATCTGTTAATTGAAATGCATTCCAGGTGACTACCTCATGAAGCTTCCAAAGGTGGGGGAGTGGCAATCTTCACCAAGGATCCCCTTCAGTGCTCGGTTGTCTCCACCAAGTCTGTCCCCAAACAATATGATTTGCTGATATTAAGCATTAAACTTTCAAATAGCTCTTTGTTGACTGTTGTTGGGTGCTATCATCCTCCATCAGCACCAGCCTGTACTAGAGGTCGGGGCCGATTTCAAGTTTTCATACCATTTTTTTTTTTACACCTTTATTTAACCTTGTCAGCTCAGGGGATCCAATCTTGCAACCTTACAGTTAACTAGTCCAATACTCTAACACCTGATTACATTGCACTCCATGAAGAGCCTGCCTGTTAGCGAATGCAGTAAGCTAAGGTAAGTTGCTAGCTAGCATTAAACTTATCTTATAAAGAACAATCAATCAATGACTGTCATTGCTCCAATGTGTACTTAACCATAAACATCAATGCCTTTCTTAAAATCAATACACAAGTATATATTTTTAAACATGCATATTTAGCTAAAATAAATCCAGGTTAGCATGCAATATTAACCAGGTGAAATTGTGTCATTTCTCTTGCGTTCATTGCACGCAGAGTCAGGGTATATGCAACAGTTTGGGCCGCCTGGCTCTTTGCGAACTAATTTGACAGAATTTTACGTAATTATGACAACATTGAAGGTTGTGCAATGTAAAAGGAATATTTAGACTAATGGATGCCACCCGTTAGATAAAATACGGAACGGAATAAACATTTTGTTTTCGAGGTGATCGTTTCTGGATTAGTCAAAGGTATATGGTTTAGAGAGAAATAGTCGACGCGTTATAATTCCTGTAATAACTTGCGGCTGAACTTGAAAGGGGTTCCTTCGTTATTTTACCGTTCATGTCTTCCATAGAGAATGTCTTGATCTACTTCAAATAAGGTCTGTGTTTCGTGCAGGCTTAAACCGCCTCGGTGTTTTGATACCCGTGTAAATCTCACTAGGATAAGGTAACGTTTGTCAACATATTTTCATAAATCCTTCTACAAAAAAAAAGATCTTCGCTTATATTTAGCCAATATTGATCAGAGTTACCTTGTCCTATGGATATTTTTTATTTTTTTTATTTTACCTTTATTTAACCAGGTAGGCAAGTTGAGAACAAGTTCTCATTTACAATTGCGACCTGGATATCTACACAGTTATAAAATTGGCACGGTCGTGTAAGCCTACACGAAACACAGACCTTATTTTAAGTGAATCTAAAAATATCCTATGGAATAAATGAAGGAACCGCTTTTCAGATTTTGCTAGGTGTCATGGGAATTATGACTCGCACTTTGGTTGTCAATTCTTACCATGCCCATTATTAAAATAGGATTTCCTGCATATAGAAATTAAAGTTTTTGTTTTCAACATTCATCACAGGTAACTTAAACTCTATTTTTATTCAAACAGTTGAGAGTATTTGTCTCCTAAGCAGACTCTTCAGTATCATTGTCACTTCAGAGCTGTGTGTGTGTGTGTGTGTGTGTATTTATGTATTATATTAAGTTAAAATAAAAGTGTTCATTGTTCATTCAGTATTGTTGCAATTGTCATTATTACAAAAATGTGTGTGTG
This sequence comes from Oncorhynchus kisutch, assembly GCF_002021735.2. Lineage (NCBI taxonomy): Eukaryota > Metazoa > Chordata > Actinopteri > Salmoniformes > Salmonidae > Oncorhynchus > Oncorhynchus kisutch. The sequence continues at coordinate 57,769,631 of NC_034187.2, forward strand.
TGTGTATGATATATAAAAAAAAAAATCTAATAAATCTGCATTGGCTTTTTTTTGTCCTCCAATAAATCGGTATTGGTATCGGCGTTGAAAAATGATAATAGTTCGACCTCTAGCCTGTACCCTACCTGCCCTAAGCGCTCTTCTGGCCCCTTACACTAAGTCTGAATTTGTCCTGTTAGGTGACCTAAACTGGGACATGCTTAAACCACCTGACCAAGTCCTAAAGCAATGGGACTCCCTACATCTTTCTCAGATTATCACCAATCCCACAAGGTATGACTCCAAACACCCAGAAAAGGCTACTCTCCTCAATGTTATCTTCACAAATAATCGTGATATGTATCAGTCTGGTGTTTTCTGTAATGACCTTAGTGATCACTGTTTACCAGCCTGTGTTCATAATAGCTGCTCAGTGAAACGACCTGTCCTGATTTGTCATAGACACTTGCCAAAAAACTTCAATGAGCAAGCCTTCCTTCATGAACTGGCCTCTGTAAAATGGTATAGAATCAGCTTGATCCCCTCTGTCGAAGTCGCTTGGATCTTCTTTTTTGACATTTTCAGTGGTATTGTTAACAAACACGCCCCCATAAAGAAAATTAGAATGAAAAACAGGTTCAGCCCCTGGTTCGACCATGAAAGACCGTTACTCCACCTCAAGAATTGCATTTGGCGAAAGGCTCAGCACACGCATACTGAAGCTGACTGGCTATCGTTCAGGCAAATGAGAAATAAGTGCACGCAGGCTATCCGGAAGGCCAAAGTTAGTTACTTTAAGGAGGAGTTCTCTCTCGGTGGGTCCAACCCCAAAAAGTTCTGGAAAACGGTTAAAGATCTGGAGAATAAACCCTCCTCCTCACAGCTGCCCATGTCCCTTAATGTTGATGTGGTTGTTACTGACAAGAAGCACAGGTTGAGCTCTTTAAAAATCACCACTTCATTAAGTCAGGATTCCTATTTGACTCAGTCATGCCTCCTTGCCCATCCAACATTTCCTCATCTCCCACCCCTTCTAATGTGACTATCCCAGATGCTCCTCCCTCTTTTTCCCCTGCCCCGCTACAAAGTTTCTCCATGCAGGCAGTTACTGAGTCCGAGGTACTAAAGGATCTCCCTAAACTTGACTCCAAAAAACCTTCTGGGTCAGATGGTTTAGACCCTTCTTTAAGGTTGCTGCCCCTATCGTCGCCAAGCCTGTCTCTCCTTTCTGGGGAGGTTCCCATTGCTTGGAAGGCAGCCACAGTTGGTCCTTTATTTAAAGGGGAAGATCAAGCTGATCCTAACTGTTATAGGCCTATTTCTATTTTGCCCTGTTTATCAAAAGTGTTAGAAAGACTTGTCAATAATCAACTGACTGGCTTTCTTGATGTCTATAGTATTCTCTCGTGTATGCAATCTGGTTTCCGCTCAGGTTGCGGATGTGTCACTGCAACCTTAAAGGTCCTCAATGATGTCACCATTGCCCTTGATTCTAAGCAATATTGTGCTGCAATTTTTATTGACTTGGCCAACGCTTTTGATACGGTAGACCATTCCATTCTTGTGGGCCGGCTAAGGAGTATTGGTGTCTCTGAGGGGTCTTTGGCCTGGTTTGCTAACTACCTCTCTCAAAGAGTGCAGTGTATAAAGTCAGAAAATCTGCTGTCTCAGCCACTGCCTGTCACCAAGGGAGTACCCCAAGGCTCAATCCTAGGCCCCATGCGCTTCTTAATTTACATCAACAACATAGCTCAGGCAGTAGGAAGCTCTCTCATCCATTTATATGCAGATGATAGTCTTTTACTCAGCTGGCCCCTCCCCGGATATTGTGCTAAAAGCTTTCTTAGTGTCCAACCCTTAACCCTGTTCTGAACACCTCCAAAACAAAGGTCATGTGGTTTGGTAAGAATAATGGCCCTCTTCCCACAGGTGTTATTACTGCCTCTGAGGGTTTAGAGCTTGAAGTAGTCACCTCATACAAGTACTTGGGAGTATGGCTAGACGGTGCACTGTTCTTCTCTCAGCACATTACAAAGCTGCAGCCTAAAATGAAATCTAGACTTGGTTTCCCCTATCGTAACCGCTGATTCAGATGACTATTCTACCCATGCTAGGTTACGGAGACATAATTTATAGATCGACAGGTAAGGGTGATCTCGAGCGGCTAGACGTTCTTTACCATTTGGCCATCAGATTTACCACCAATGCTCCTTATAGAGCAGAGCACATCACGTCACTCTGAGTCATCACTGCAAACGGGTCATCTCTGTATACCTGTCGCAAAGCACACACATCCCTGGGTTGCTCCTATTTTCAATTCGCTGCAGCTAGCGACTAGAACGAGTTGCAACAAACACTCAAACTGGACAGTTTTATCTCAATCTCTTCATTCAAAGACTCAATCAATGACACTCTTACTGACAGTTATGGCTGCTTTGTGCTTCATGCTGTTGACTGTGCCCAATAATGTCTGTACCATGTTTTGTGCTGCTACCATGTTTTGTTGCTACCATGCTATGTTGTCATCTTAGGTCTCTCTTTATGTAGTGTTGTCTCTCTTGTTCTGATGTTTGTTTTGTCCTATATTTATATTGTATTTATTGATTTTTAATCCCAGGCCCCCGTCCCCGCAGGAGGCCTTTTGCCATTTGGTAGGCCATCATTGTAAATAAGAATTTGTTCTTAACTGACTTGCCTAGTTAAATACAGTTTAAATTTAAAAAATGCTGGTTGAGAGAATGCCAAGAGTGTGCAAAGCTGTCAAGGCAAAGGGTGGCTAATTGGAAGAAACTCAAATATAAAATTGTGTTGTTTAACACTTTTTTGATTACTACATGATTTCATGTGTGTTATTTCCTTGTTTTGATTTCTTCACTATTATTCTACAATATAGAAAAATAGTACAAATTAAGAAAAACCCTGGAATGAGTAGTTGTGTTTACTTCAACTTTTGACTGGTACTGTAAATATTCCAAACACACGCTGGGACTGTTGGGGATGCGATAGATCCCAAGCTAATACAACCACTCCCATAAAAAAAATATTTTAAAGCAATGAGGCTGGTGCAACAGATCAGAACATTTAGCTTAACATTCTAACTATCAGGCTATTTCTTCACATTATAGGCGCAGCAATACGCACACGGCAGTAGGCTATAAGTGCGAATGTTCCAAAATGCAATCAATTAGTGGGAAAAAGTGACCGGAAATGCAATTATGCATGTAACGCTTTATTATAAAAGGTGCATTTTTATGGTGAACATCATCTTCCCAAATGTGAAACTCTCACCGCCCATGTATTTATGCCAGTTAGGCTCTACACTGGATTAATGTGCTTCATTTTAAGAAGTTATTTGGACACTTAAGTTGTGATACATACTGTACCTTATCGTAATATTAAATATCACTTGTGAATGATGCCCAGCGTGTGCAGTATGGCCTATATGTTTTCACAAGGTACAGTACATCATTAACAAGTGATAGTCTGATGGGTGACAATATTAGCCTATCCTTAATTTAATGTGTTTTTTTTACATATACAAAAAAAAATTGTGAAATTAGTTTTGATATAATGGACCATTATCGTGCACCTGTCTCAGAACAGGGGCATGTTAAATTAAAATAAATAAAAAGTATTCTATGCACTTAAATAGTGAATGGAGGATGCTTTTCCAGTGGTTCATTTTCATGACAGCAGGTAGGCTATACACCTGTTGTAAAGCAAAGCAATGTACTTATTATTAGGAAAGTTGATAAATAAATATAGTAGACCTAGCGTATAGAAAGCTGATTGGATGCGCTTTCTAATAGAGAACGTTATAACTATTTTCTCACATAATTGCATAGCCTATTTGAAATTTTACGCAACATGAGCTCTCATGAAGTGTGATTTGATTTTCTAAAACATTTGCATTGATGTCAGAGTGATTAGAGGGAGTACCAGGCAGTTAGCAAGTTTGGTAGGCTACTAATGACCATCAGCAGCATCAGAGCTTGGAGAAGCCTGACTAAATGGTCATGTGGAATTTGACTGCGGTCATGACTCGTGACCGCCAGTGTGGCGGTAATAGTCACCATTACAGCCCTAAGTGGAAGACACCAAAGAATGATAACTCACCTTGGCTGCACTGATATTTCCTGTCTGAACCTTCCGTCCAGACTCCCTCTTCATATTCTGGCCTGTAGTGGAACATGGAAACCAAGTTAAAAGTCTGTATGTTGTGTAAAATTGTACTGCAAAAACACAGCAGACCAAAACATAATTTCCGCAATTAGTCTAGTTAACTGTGGGATCCAACCAGTCTACGTCTGTTCTGCACCTTTTGATTTCTATGTACAAATTAAGATCCCACATCTGTAGATAACTAGCTACCTGCCTACAGTACGCCATACAGTAGCTAGCTAGGCGTATCATGTGTGGATTAGGGATGTGTCATATTTTGGAAGGCTGATCTTTTATACTGTACAGTTAACGTTACATACATACATAAACTACATCAACCAAGCCAGCTTCATTCATCTGACATGTTAGCTACGGACATGCCTGGAAGCTTCAACGACTAGGTTAAAATGCCATTGATTTGAGTCTCTTTCTTTGCGCTTCACTAATATGTTGCCGAACAGATGGGCTCCCCTCCCATATTTTTTACCCTCATTTGGTCAAACGCTAACTAGCTAAGGTTCCTGTATGTTGTAACTAGTTAGCTATTGTAATATGTAACGTTACTGCAAAATGTATTCTTGAGAATCTACATTTGAGTTGAGTACTTAGTTATCTAACTAGTTAACGGTTGTGTAAATTGCACTATAGCCAGCCAGAGGTTTGTTGTAACATTATCTTAAGTTACAGCCAATAAAGTCATACAAAGAGCCAGTTCGCTAACGGTAGCAAGTTAACACTAGTGTCAGCTGTCGACAAGGAAGCAGAAGCACATGCTTTGTTGCTGGCTAGAAACAGACGATAACTATGTAGCCTGTATTGGCCCCTTGTCGGGATATTACAAAACGACAGAAACATCAAAATGAGTAACATTTCCAAATAAATCTACGTTAAGATGTAACCTTTCTCGTTGCTTATGGGTTTTCTATTTACTTACTCAGCACGAGAACCTGTTGGCCCATCATTTTTGACAGCGTGTAGGACAACCGTCTGGAACCTTCTGGGCTGCCGGAGAGTAAAACTCTCGACATCGGGGGGCTGATTACTCCCAGTATCTTAACCAATAAACTTCGAGGAAAAAATGATGTACAGTGGATTCCACCAATTAGGGAGACGGGATAAACGTAAAAGGATTAAATGGGAGGTGAGTGTGTACAGGGCATCATTGTGAGACACACCCTGTACATTCATTGACCTGTACAAAACCAAGCAAGTCCATATACAGTAATCCAACATTGGCTAGACACTTTCTGAAATGCAAGATACCCGACAAGGCCCGATAAGACTCGAACAGTCGGACTATTAGCGAGAAGGACTATTAGCGAGAAGAAAGTCAAAGACACATCGAAGTCAGTCATTTTATTAAATGGTTTCAGCATCTTTTAAGTGAGAAAACTCCAAAGACAAACATTTCTTAGCGGATCAAAAATAAAGTAAGGATAATGGGTCCTCTGAGTTGCAACAAATAAAATGTACATCAATAAATCAAAAGGCTCTGTCAAAATAGAGACAATTAAGATTGCAAATATGTTCACACATTATGTACAGTACACAGAAAGTGAATTACTGTATTGCCTATACTATATAATAAATATGATAAATAACACACATCTGGCCTTCATAGTCAAATCCAAACATTGTACATGCCTTTCAGAAGTTACTTGCTCCCAAAAAAATCTGGGGAAAATGGCATATAATGATAGAAACATTCTACATAAACATAAATAAAAAACAGAATATTCAAAAACATAAAGTTAAAACATCTATAGGTCTTCTTATAGTGGTGAAGAAGACCTATAGTTCTGACATACAGGTGGTAAGTCAAGACCTAGAAACAAATAGGTGTTATTACAGTGTCATTATACAACATCCATTCATTTCATGGTATTTGATGCATGACAAACCTGCACCAAACTGCTCCTTGGTGAGTTGATGCCGTTGATATTAATTTTGATTTTGTCCTTTAATGAAAGTAAATTGGGAAGGTTTGGTTCAGTCTCATGCCAAGACAATCAGCCTCATCTCCCTTCCAAGTCACTTGACATTAGAGATTCGCAGTCCTCAATCTTTGTTCTCTCTTCCTCTGTAGAAATGTTATTTCTCCTCCTGAACAATTACAAGGGGCTCTTTTCCTAGAGAGTCAATTGTGTGACTTTCAAAACTATTGTTTCAAGGAACAAAATTATTGTGGGTAGATTTAGGTTTTTGGAGTGTCATTTCATCAGAAATAAAGAATCTTAGCAGAAGTTGTGAATATCCACAACCGTAATTCCAGGGGTCTCAAGCTACATTTTTCATAATACACCCCTGCCATCACCTTACTTCTGTTCACAGGTCTTCTCTCACTCTGCTGACAACAGGAACGTGCGAGGATTCTCTCTTCAAGTACTTGATGAAGTCCTTCACTTCATGGGCTCCCTGGAATTAGAGGAAAACATTGTAAGCCCCCTTTGTAACCAAACATAAAATCTTTCATACATCAATACATGCAGTTTCCCCTAGGATTTTTTTCAGCAGTGGTGGCAAAGGTAGCAGGAGAAGTAGTTTCGCAAGCCATTGCTTCTAGTCATTGCGCTAACACTAGTTAGCAACTTCCTTCAAACTGCACGCATAGACATAAAAATTGTACCCATGAGTTAATTTCCCTCTGGGTAAGTAGAAAATGTAAATCTGACACTATGTCTTTATAAGCACATCTTGGCAGAAATATATACACTACATGACCAAAAGTATGTGGACCTCTGCTTGTTGAACATCTCATTCCAAAATGATCAGCATTAATATGGAATTGGTCCCCCTTTGTTGCTATAACAGCCTCCACTATTATTGGAAGTCTTTCCACTACATGTTGGAACATTGCTGCGGGGACTTGCTTCTATTCAGTTACAAGAGCATTCGTGAGGTCGGGCACTAATTTTAGGCAATTAAGGCCTGGCTCACAGTCGGTGTTCCAATTCATCCCAAAGGTGTTAGATGGGGTAGTGTGTGCTGAAAACAAGAACAGATGATTTTTACACACTATGCGCTTCAGCACTCGGCTGTCCCGTTCTGTGAGCTTGTGTGGCCTATCACTTTGCGGCTGAGCTGTTGTTGCTCCTAGACGTTTCCACTTCACAACAAAATCACTTACAGTTGATCGGGGCAGCTCTAGCAGGGCAGAAATTTAACGAACTGACTTGTTGGAAAGGTGGCATCATATGACGGTGCACGTTGAAAATCACTGAGTAAGGAAATTCTACTGCCAATGTTTGTCTATGGAGATAGCATGTCTGTGGCTGAAATAGCCAAATTCACTCATTTGAAGGGTTGTCCACATACTTTTGTATATAATCTCTATATATAATTTTTTGGGAGTGGCAGGTTGCTGCTAACTGAATATAGAGGAAACACTGGTATATGACTAGTTTGTGTCTGCTTGTGTAAAATGGTATTAACAGTGTAAGTGCACTTCACCTCATATCGCTTGGGCTGGTCCTTCTTGCCTGCCTGAGCAAAGTAGATGGTGGGAAACCTACAGAACAATAAAAGCGAGAGAGAGAGAAACACAATGAATGAATGACTAGAAACATGGGAAAAATAAATGGAAAGATAAGTGAGTCCTGATAGAAGGGAAAGAACAACCAGGTGATGAAATGTGACGTCTCACCCTTGCACATCAAAGGCTTGTGGAACATCATTGGCTGTGGCGTCCATCTTGGCAATTACAATATTAGGATCAGAGTAGAGCTGAGAAGAAAACAGGAGAATCAACCAACGACTAGGGTTGCATGCACACAATAATGTGGCTAGTTCGACTAATATAATAGTTTGATTGAAACCTTTATATGCTTCACAAGAAGAACGATTTCCCTAATAATCCTTTTTACATGGACACATCTGAAATCAGGCCCCCTGATCGGATTTTGATAAACGCACAAAATCTGCAATCAAAATAAATGTTCTACCACAGTGTTATTTTTGGGAAGTATATTTGATTCTGAGTTCGGATATATAAAGTTTGCATGTGAAAACTTTTTCTAAGACACAGAAATTTGGTGGTTACAAACTTACTTCTTTCACGCTAAAGAGGGAGGCTTGCGCTACCGGTGCAGATTAAATACACCGCTGGAATGCGGATTAAGGTGTTTACATGTTCAAATAATTAGAAAGATTACTCAGAAAACCAGGTGTTTTAATCAGCGTATGCTTACTTCGATTTTGACCTGACGCCGATGAAAATAAGCAGAGTAAGGTGTTTACATGACTTTTGCATGATCTGCCTACTGCCAGAATCAGTTTAATATTGAATTATTACTGTGCATATAAACGTACTCAGTGAGAACAAAGGGCCTAACTTCCTTAATTTGACATATTACAATTTTCAATGGCCCCCAAATGTTCTGAGGAAAGCCATAATCGTGAATGGGGGCAGTAAATAAATAAAAAATATTTAAATGTGGCATTGGTGAGTCTGTATGAGTGCGTGTGTAGTCTTGCTCACCTGTTCTGCCAACTCCTTGTACTTGGGCTCCAGGCTCTTACAGTGACCACACCAGGGGGCATAGAACTCAATCAGCACGTCCTTCTCCGGGTCATTCACAATCTCCTCAAATGACTCCGCTACCACTACCTGTGAGAGGGCGCACACACAAACCCAGAGAAAATCATTCAAATCAAACTATTTGTCACATGCGCCGAATACAACAGGTGGCGACCTTTTCCGTGAAATGCTTACTTACAGTTGATGTCGGAAGTTTACATACACTTAGGTTGGAGTCATTAAAACTCGTTTTTCAACCACAAATTTCTGGTTAACAAACTATAGTTTTGGCAAGTCGGTTTGGACATCTACTTTGTGCATGACACAAGTAATTTTTCCAACAATTGTTTACAGACAGATTATTTCACTTATCATTCACTGTATCACAATTCTAGTGGGTCAGAAGTTTATATACACTAAGTTGACTGTGCCTTTAAACAGCTTGGAAAATTCCAGAAAATGATGGCATGGCTTTAGAAGCTATAGGCTAATTGATGTAATTTGAGTCAATTGGAGGTGTACCTGTGGATGTGTATTTCAAGGCCTACCTTCAAACTCAGTGCCTCTTTACTTGACATCACGGGAAAATCAAAAGAAATCAGCCAAGACCTCAGAAAAATATTGGAGACCTCCACAAGTCTGGTTCATCCTTGGGAGCAATTTCCAAACGCCTGAAGGTACCACGTTCATCTGTATAAACAATAGTATGAAAGTATAAACACCATGGGACCACACAGCCGTCATACCGCTCAGGAAGGAGACGTGTTCTGTCTCCTAGAGATGAACGTACTTTGGTGCAAAAAGTGCAAATCAATTATAGAACAACAGCAAAGGACCTTGTGAAGATGCTGGAGGAAACAGGTACAAAAGTATCTATATCCACAGTAAAACGAGTCCTATATCGACATAAAATGAAAGGCCGCTCAGCAAGGAAAAAGCCACTGCTCCAAAACCTCCAGACTAAGGTTTGCAATTGCACATGGGGACAAAGATCATACTTTTTGGAGAAATGTCCTCTGGTCTGATGAAACAAAAATAAAACTGTTTGGCCATAATGGCCATCCTTATGTTTGGAGGAAAAAGGGAGAGGCTTGCTGAAAAACACCTTCCCAACCGTGAAGCACGGGAGTGGCAGCATCATGTTGTGGGGGTGCTTTGCTGCAGGAGGGACTTGGTGCACTTCACAAAATAGATGGCTTCATGAGGATGGAAAATTATGTGGATAAATTGAAGCAACATCTCAAGACATCAGCCAGGAAGTTAAAATTTGGTCGCAAATGGGTCTTCCAAATGGACAATGACCCCAAGCATACTTCCAAAGTTGTGGCAAAATAGCTTAAGGACAACAAAGTCAAGGTATTGCAGTGGCCATCACAAAGCCCTGACCTCAATCCCATAGAAAATGTGTGGGCAGAACTGAAATAGCGTGTGCGAGCAAGGAGGCCTACAGACCTGGCTCAGTTACACCAGCTCTGTCAGGAAAAATGGGCCAAAATTCACCCAATTTATTGTGGAAAGCTTGTGGAAGGCTTCCCGAAATGTTTGACCCAAGTTAAACAATTTGAAGGCAATGCTACCAAATACTAATTGAGTGTATGTAAACTTCTGACCCACTGGGAATGTGATGAAAGAAATAAAAGCTGAAATAAATCACTCTACTATTATTCTGACATTTCACATTCTTAAAATAAAGTGGTGATCCTAACTGACCTAAGACAGGGAATTTTTACTAGGATTAAATGTCAGGAATTGTGAAAAACTGAGTTTAAATGTATTTGACTAAGAGGCATGTAAACTTGCAACTTCAGCCGTACATGTGTGAATTGGCATGAGAATTAACAAAATCAGAAACACAAATGTACTGTGATTGAGTATTGAATAATAACATAGAAATACACACACACACACACACACACACCTTGACGGGGCCTTTGTTTTTCTCAGGGATGGGCTCCGACTTGATGTAACGTTTTAGTCGTCCAGCAAAGTAATCCTCCAGGAATCTTTCCAGGGACTTCCCATCTCGCCTGTTAAATAGAATCATTATTTATTGTTGAACCTATGGCATTATCCAACCCACATCGCCCTCTTTGATAAGGGTTCATTTTAGATGATGGTTCGAGTTTGGGTAAGGATGTGAGATTGTCTGTGGATAGGGGTCTGATATTTCTGTAACTCACAACCATGTTCTCATGGTTAAAATTAGGGTAGTAGGGTTATATGTGGTAGAGCTCAGAAGTTATGACTTAGTTGAGGTTCCATGCCTGTAACTCACGTGAACTCCTCCCTCATGGTGTACTTGAATCCCTGTTGTGTTCTGATGGTTACGAAGGGTAGATCTCCTCCGTCCGACGCCCCCAGACCAAACTCCTCCTCCAGCTCATCCACAAAGTCCCTGCGATTGGCCACGGCAAAACTCAGGCCCTGGGACGCAAACTGAGAACCCACCTTCATCACCCTGAGGAGAGACAATGAAAGACACTAAACAATAATAATGGCAAGTGACTTAATATACCACCTTGTATACAATATTTGGGGCTCAGATATTACATGTATTGTTTGAAGGATAAGATCTAAATCAAAATAAATAATCTAAGTGAATATACATACATAATGTTAAGTTCATGTTTTAAGTATCCCTATATTTCTATTATTTATACACCTGCGCAGGAGTCTCACTGGAGATGGACCTGGCCTGAGTGTGATGGCAACTATGTACTGTGATAATACAGTGAAGTAAATGTTGTTAAACTGGAACCTAGTCACTGTGTCATTTTGAGTTAACACATAAGAGATACAGTACCAGTCAAAAGTTTGGACACACCTACTCATTCAAGGGTTTTTCTTTATTTGCAAAAGCCATCAAGCGCTATGATGAAAATTGCTCTCGTGAGGACGGCCACAGGAAATAATACAGTGCCTTCGGAAAGTATTCAGACCCCTTCACTTTTTCCACATTTTGTTACGTTGCAGCCATATTCAAAAAATGCTTATTTAAATTTTTTTTTTTATCATCATCAATTTACACACAACACCCCATAATGACAAAGTGAAAACAGGTTGGTAGAAATGTTTTCAAATGTATAAAAAAACAAAACAGAAATACCTTATTTACATAAGTATTCAGACCCTTTGCTATGAGACACAAAATTGAGAGCAGGTGTATCCTGTTTCCATTGATCATCCTTGAGATGTTTCTACAACTTGATTAGAGTCCACCTGTGGTAAATTCAATTGATTGGGCATGATTAGGAAAGGCACACACCTGTCTATATAAGGTCCCACAGTTGACATAGCAAAAACCAAGGAATGAGGTCGAAAAAATTGTCCGTAGAGCTCCGAGACAGGATTGTGTCGAGGCACAGATCCGGGGAAGGGTTCCAAAACATTTCTGCAACATTGAAGGTCCCCAAGAACACAGTGACCTCCATCATTCTTAAATGGAAGAAGTTTGGAACCACAAAGACTTTTCCTAGAACTGGCTGCCCAGCCAAACTGAGCAAATGGGGGAGAATGGCCTTGGTCAGGGAGGTGACTAAGAACCCAATGGTCACTGACAGAGCTCCAGAGTTCTTCTGTGGAGATGGGAGAATCTTCCAGAAGGACAAATATCTCTGCAGCACTCCACCAATCAGGCCTTTATGGTAGAGTGGCCAGACGGAAGCCACTGCTCAGTAAAAGGCACATGACAGCCCGCTTGGTCTTTGCCAAAAGGCAAACAAGACTCTCTGGTCTGATTGCCAAGCGTCATGTCTGGAGGAAACCAGGCACCATCCCTACGGTGAAGCATGGTGGTGACAGCATCATGCTGTGGGGATGTTTTTCAGTGGCAGGGACTGGGAGACTAGTCAGGATCGAAGCAAAGATGAACGGAGCAAAATACAGAGAGATCTGCTCCAGAGCACTCAAGACCTCAGACTGGGGCGAAGGTTCACCTTCCAACAGGACAACGATCCTAAGCATACAGCCAAGACAACGCAGGAGTGGCATCAGGACAAGTCCTTGATTTGCCCAGCCATAGCCCGGACTTGAATCCGATCGGACATCTCTGGAGAGACCTGAAAATAGCTGTGCAGAAACACTCCCCATCCACCCTTAGCTTGAGAGGAATGGGAGAAACTCCCCAAATACAGGTGTGCCAAGCTTGTAGCGTCATACCCAAGAAGACTCAAGGCTGTAATCACTGCCAAAGGCGCTTCAACAAAGTACTGAGTAAAGGGTCTGAATACTTATGTAAATGGTATATTGCGTTTTTGTATAAATTAGCAAAAATGTACCAAATAGGATTTCAGTAACAAATGAAAAACAGAACTGAAATAAAATACAATGTTTAGTTTAATTGTGGGTTATCTAATTTGAGTGTTTTAAAGCAGTGGTTCTCAACAGGTTTTGCCTCAAAAACCAAAATTGAACCAGGTTGTCGGGACCCAATATTCACATTGCAATTTTTTTTAACGAAATGCAATCTGTAAAACTTTTTTTTTTGTAGCTATATTGACAATAAATGTAGTAATTATATGACAATATTCCCACCCTTTCATTGTAAACAATTCCATTCAACATATTCTTGATGAAGAATATCGGTAAACTCACTGGTTTGAGCCCGACCGCAAAATCAACCAAATCGGCTAAATAGCACTGCTAGTAGCTCTATATATAAAAAAACGTAGATTTTTTTTTTGGGGGGGTGAGTCTTTTTATTTTTATTACTTCGACACCCGTGACCCATCAATTGAGAATCACTGGTTTAAAGTGTTATGGTACCAACCTGTTCCTCCAATAGTTGGTGCCTTTGGGGTTCTGCAGGTAGTCCAAATCATAGTACGCAGTCAACAAGTCCTGCCCCTTCAGCTTATCTCTGTTCTCATTGGTCAGATGGGGGCACATTCCAAAACTGACCAAAAACAGTAAAAAGGGAGACCAACAATGTTAGATAGTCAAGTAGAGTTAGAGGTTAAGAGCGTTCCGCCAGTAACCGAAAGGTTGCTGATTCGAATCCTCAAGCCGACTAGGTGAAAAATGTCTCAATGTGCCTTTGAGCAAGGCAATTAACCCTAATTGCTCCTGTAAGTCGCTCTGGAGAAAAGCGTCAGCTAAATGACTAACCTGTAAAAACAAAAATGTAAATCAAAAGATGAATAGGGATATGATAGGGAGAAAGTGTTAGAAAGAGATGCAGAAAAAAAGAGACATTAAAGTAACACAGACATTGGAGTAGATGAAGAGTAGACAGAGGGGAGCAGTAGTCTTACATGTTGTCTCTGATGAAGCGCCGCAGTGTGTGGGTGGTGATCGTCTCAGTGAAGCGTAGTACGCTCTCCTCAAACTTACTGCTCAGTCTTGGGGGTCTGAACAGCAGAACACGCCTGGAGAGACACGGGGAAAATAATGTAGTCGTTTGGTCACACCATAGCAGTGTTTCTCAATCCATTCCTGGATGTACACAATTTTGCTCTAGCCCCGCACTAAGAAACCTGATTGAACTCTACAGGGTTATCTTGATCACGCTCACTTCTTCCAATTCTCTCCCTATCCCTCCCTCCCTCTACCCTATCCTCCCTCTCCCTTGCTCTCACTCAGTGTCCACCCCGTGTTTGAGGCCCAGGGTCATGTCGATGGTGTGGGCGAAGCGGAAGTGCTCCCTCATGACGCTGGCCGCCTTCAGAAACTCTGCCAGCTGACCACTGTCAGGCCCAGAAAAAAATCCTGAGGGAAGAGAGAAGTATGGAGAGAAAGTATATTAGCCCTCTCCAACACATCGAGTGTGTTGGCTTCCACCATGTTGTATTCACCTCTCACAAGCTTTTCAGAGCAGTGGACATGAAATCATTTATAACCAATGTGAAAAGTACAGATTCAGGGAGCCATTTAAAGGGGCAGCGCAGGGGGCTCCTGAGTGGCGCAGCGGTCTAAGGCACTGCATCGCAGTGCTAGAGGCGTCACTACAGACTCTGGTTCGATCCAGGGCTGTATCACAACCCTGGAGTCCCATAGCGCGGCGCACAATTGGCCCAGCTTCATTCGGGTTAGGGAAGGGTTTGGCCACGGGGGGTTTTACTTGGCTCAAGCGACTACTTGTGGCAGGCAGTGGACATGACTCGACCTTCGCCTCCCGAGCCCATTGGGGAGTTGCAGCCATGGGAGAAAAAGGTGCAGTAAAACACGTGATTTTCCTTTGTTTTATAAACACATTTCCACACTATGAGGTAGATTATTATCCACACTATTATATACATGGCAGCCAATTCTAACCAGGGTTAAACGAGGTAAATGGAATGGAATTCCCTTTTTATGCACTTTTCTCTCTATGCGTATTATGAACTTGAATATAAGCATGAGAATAGCATGCTATTCACCTGCTATTTGTTCGGGGTGGAGATCTAAGTAATGAGGGAGTGTACAGATACATCGTATTCTGACCTGGACTTTATTCCCTCATAATTCCACCACCGTTACATGCGAGGAAACCATGAATAAGGTTGAGCGAATTTACCGGTTCTACTTTCATTTTCCCCCGATTGCTGTTATTTCTTTCTCCATGCACTGTAATTTCTAAATGGATAAGAGCTACAGATAAGAGCAAGGTAAATGAGTAATCCATTTGGAGAAGATTGTAAATACACATGTTTTAGATTATTTTTCCTTATGATCCCTAGAGACAAATATGAAACCAGTCATACGGAAGCATATGACTGGTTTCATTTGACAATTTGTATCATGTTTAATATTAGCCACTGTCGGCAGCCACCATCAGTATTAAACACATACATTTAGAACTGCCACTTTCGTGTTTGTTTTCTTCAATTTGTAGCTGACATTTTGCATCATCTCATTCCGTTTCTCTTTCTTACCATTTACCTTTCTTTCACGCCTGTGTAGTTGCTCCTGAGGGTCATGTAGCATACTTAAATCAT
Source organism: Oncorhynchus kisutch (assembly GCF_002021735.2). Lineage (NCBI taxonomy): Eukaryota > Metazoa > Chordata > Actinopteri > Salmoniformes > Salmonidae > Oncorhynchus > Oncorhynchus kisutch. Next base: position 57,785,201 of record NC_034187.2, read on the forward strand.
TATGGAACTCCGACCACACACACAGCAGGTTAAACCTGGAGCAAGGTTCACAACGAACTGGACCGTTGTCATACAGTTCCATTAGTAAGGGTAGATTTATAGAACTATTGTTCTATAAATAATTTAAAAAACAAACATTCTAAATGACAATTATTCAAATCTAAAAGATAAAATTAAACCTGAGCAACCTTACATCATTGGAACAGGTTGAACTTGAATCGTTCTCACAATAAATGGCTACGCTATGAAACCACACACTTGCAGAGACTTTGATATTACTGGCAGGAATTGATATGGTGTAAACAATGTGCTCTCTGTGAGGGCCAAGATGCCCATTCATGGACTTTTGTTCACTATACAAGTCGGGGGATGCTATTCGCGAGGATATATTGTTGTCTCACGATTCCCGAGCATAAAACAACATAGGCGATGTTCAGTGTGCTGCCTGGCTATATTGACAAAAAAGCTGATTCCATATGGGATTCAAATGGTGGGCTCCATCTATCACAGGATGGCAGGCAGGCCTCTGCCCTCTAGTTATGAATGTGTCTGTCATATGGAGGCATTTTATGATACACTAAAAGAGCTTAGCACAGAACTCGATACGGTATACCGCAGCAGGTAACTTCAAATGTAAACTACATCAAAACACATCCACTGTGCGCACGCCTGTTCGCAAAACTATGTGGAGATATGGGATCAGAGCATGACAATGTTCGATCACACACCGAGGCTTGGTGGTTATCGAGGGGGGAGTGTTGGAAAGATTTTTCACATTGAAAGAGGAACTGTTGTCATTCAGAATGAACATGGTTGACTTTCTGAAGAAAATAACAGGACAGCATCAGTAAGTGTCCCACACGAGTGTCCCACACAATCCGTTTGACTGTGATCCTGGTTCAGTTGACATGCCAGTAAATGAAATCGAACATCTGATCAAGCTTTTCATGTGACCAAATGGATTCACGGGTCACTACAGAGGAGTTTTGGTTTCTGATTCAAAGGGAATACCCTGCCGTCTCCCTCTGAGCATTAATGCCGCGTTAAAATCAACTGGGAACTTGGAACTCTGAAATCAATGTCTTTTGACTTCAGTGCGTTCAAGACAACTGGGAACTCCGGAAAGAAATGAGCTCTGACTGGGAAAAATAGTTTTGAACGGTCATCCAACTCGGGAACTCAGGCCTCTTTCTAGAGCTCCAATATCCAACCCAAAGTGGACCTCATATTTTTCAGAGTTCCCAGTTGTCTTGAAAGCACCATAAAACTCATTGTAGGCTACCCTTTGCCAGCTCATATCTGTGCGATGCTGGATTCTGTGTTCTCGTCTGCATTTAAAACCAAATATTGATCCAGGTTGGATGTGACAGCAGAGATGAGGTGCGCACTGTCGACCATGAACACTGACTTTGAGAAGCTCCGACACGACATGCATCAAGTACACCCATCTCATTAGTGGTGTTGAGATAAGAAACATTATGTCAGAATAATTTGCAATTGATTGCCATCGCCCCAAATAAAGTAAAAATCTGTTAATTACATCATTTCACACGTTTGGGTAGAGAGAATTTTCTGATATCAAAATGGGGTCGTGGGACATTTTTTTTTGTAAACCCCTAATCCAGGCTGTATCGCACCCGGGCGTGATTGGGAGACCCATCATTGGCCCAGCATCATCCAGGTTTGGCCGGAGTAGGCCGTCATTGTAAATAAGAATTTGTTCTTATCGGACTTGCCTTGTTAAATTATTATTTATTTTTTTACCTACAAGATCAGAGTATTTTTAAATCTACCAGTTGGTGCTGAAATGGAGATGAATATGCATATTAGGTCAGGGCTATATATTGAATGAATTCGATTCATTTGAATTTATGTTTTGTGCAATATTCCAAATGCCTCTATCGCAATAATCTTTTTTGTATTTTTATGAGTTTATGTCCGCTTCTTTTCATGTCTTTTTGGTCTCGTCTCCTTCACTCCTTCTGTGCACCTTCCCATTTACACCAGAGCTCTGAATATAATGACAAGATGCTCACGTCTCTTCCCTAACAATGGGAGTCGTTGTTCCAAAGGCGGGAAAGGCAGGAGACAAGCTTAGGGACAAAAAACCCAGAGAAATGCTTTGGGCTTATTTTGGACAGATTTTAGCAAGATGTTCTCGCTACATCTCTTCCTCTCTGTTTACACACACACACACAGTTGAGAGATCACTTCTTCCTTTCTGAAAAGCGGTTTCAACTCGGTATTTGCATTTGAGGTTTGGTCCAACAGAATGGGTCATATGGAGAAACACATTGAGACATTATTTTATTGTAATAGAGGAGAAGTTAACCTGTTGAACGATACCCTTTTTAATGTCTCAACTACTCAAATTGCACACAAAGCAGACATTACTAAAAACAGGCGTAACAAGAAACATTGATTCTGGAAAATGAATGCTCAAATATTACGGCAGCATTTTTGCCAAAGATTGTTATAGCTATCTAGTCTGTGTTTTATAATTGTGCAATAAGCATAAAACGCAATTATATAAGGAATTGGCAACTTGTTCTCATTCTGAGAAATAAGGTAGGCCACTTGATTTCAACATCTTAAAAAAGTGGACAGGCTAGCATACTGTTCAAACAATTGGAGAAAGGTGTGTTTAGAACAATTCAACTGTTCTGCCTTGTTAGCAAGCAAATAGATTCAAGTTGGCTAAATTTGAAATAAAGATTAGCTGGCTACTCACCAGCATGCGGGCTTGTGCTTGACAGATTGTTTATAATGCCTGCTACAAGTTAGTCACTATTAGTGAATGTGAATTATGCATGGTTTTAGTTCAATTTGTTCCAAAAAGGGCATTTTCATAGACAGACTTGAAAGCAGATCAGTGATTATTGCTAAAAAGCAGGTTAAACTATTTGATAAAATAATCAAATTATTGTGGCATATATTTAGACTAATTTCATACGCCCTGAATTCATTACATTATTGCAGAGTGTTTGAAATGAAGTGTATTTTATCTTTTAAAAAAGTGTACAACAAAGCTTATTGCATTGTTGGTTCAGGGCTTGTATGTAAGCATTTCACTGTAAGGTCTACTACATCTGCTGTATTCGGCGCATGTGGCAAATAACACTTGATCAGATTTATATGGAGATTTTTTTTTAATGGAGATTTATATCGTGACATGATCATAAGTTTGGGGAAAGAAAATCGAGATATGATTTTTAAACCATATTGCCCAGCTCTAATGCATATACAGCGAGTATACAAAATATTAAGAACACCCGCTCTTAACATGAAAAACTGACCAGCTAAATCCAGGTAACTATCCTCTTCTAGAGGACGACTTACCCACTACACTGGCGTCAAAGTGGTTGACAAAGGCCTCGAGATCTGCTTCCCTGCGCAGGGTAACAGAGTTGGGTCCAGCCTGCTTCTTCATGAAGTGGACAATGCCATCTGTGTGTATGCAGACAAATTCATTAGTAGGCCTAACATGATTAGTGTACTCTAACAACATTCAAACCACACACCTGCGGAGCGTGGCCCGTCATAGGACGAGGCATCTTCTCCGTTTCTGAAGATCTTGAGCGTGGGGTACCCTGTGACCCCAAAACGCCCACATGTGTCTGGGCTCGCTGTGCAGTCCACCTGAGGGGTGAGAGATTGAGATGATAGGGAAGGAGGGAGGTAGAGAGAGAAAGAGGGAATGCAAGAGGAGAGAGAAAGGGATAGAAACATATGATAGAAAGCTACATTTGTGAGAAAAGTAGTGAGAAAGATAATGAAATGGAGATGATAGAGGCAATATGAAGTAGGGCTGAGCAATATATCGATTAATTCAAATTTATGTTTTTGCACGATATCCCAAATGCCTGTATTTTGTTAAAGATTTTATGTCTGCTTGTTCTCATGTTGTATTTTTGGTCTCGTCTCATTCGCCCCTCTGTACTGTGTGAACCTTCATTTACACCAGAGATCAGTATATAATGACAAGATGCACGTCTCCGCCCTAACAATGGGAGTAGTTGTCCCAAAGGCGGGAAGGCAGGCGACAAGCTTAGGTCCAAAATAAGCCCATGGAAACGCATTGGCCTTATTTTGGACAGATTTTATCGAGAGTGAAACCTATCGCTTCGTCTCTTCCTCTACGGTTCACACACACACACACACACACACACACACACACACACCAAGCCCATCCCCCTGCCCCTCACTCCAACCAAGATGAGATCACATCTTCCTCTATGTCAAGCGGTTTCAACTCACTATTTACATTTGAGTTTTGGTCCAACAGAATGGGTCATATGGACACAAACACATTGAGACATTACTGTAATAGAGGAGAAGTCAACTTCTCTAACGATACCCTTTTTATGTCTCAAATACTCAAATTGCACACAGAACAGACATTACTAAAACGAAAGTATCAATGAACATTGATTCTGGAAAATGAATGCTCAGTTTGTTGTGCGCGACAATGGGGGTACCCATGTACCTCTAGCAGCATTTTTGCCAAAGACTGTTATACTAGCTGTCTCGTCTTTGTTTAATATATGTTTTATAGCATAAAACACAATTATATAAGGAATGGACTCCTCGTTCTCAATCTGAGAAATAAGGTAGGCCACTTGATCAACATCTGAACAAAGTGGACAGGCTAACATTCTGTTCAAACAGTTGGAGACGGTCAGAAGGGTGTTCAACCTTGTTAGCTAGCAAAAAGATCCAAGTTGGCTAAACTTGAAATATAAAAAGATTAGCTGGCTAATCACTAGCACATGGGCTTGAGAGATTGTTGATGAGACCCGTGTGAATTTTCTAAAGCCTAATGCCTGCTACAAGAAGTTTGTCATTAAAAGTGTTAGGTTCTAAATAAAGAGTAAAACACTCACGGAGGCATAGTAAATCTTAAACCAAGTGTATTCACCCACGGGGTCATACAGCTGCATAAGACAAAGAACATATTCACACAAGCACAGGTATTGAACCCTTTCTCCTATGCTGAGCCCCTCACACATCTGAACAGCCAATTGTTGTTCTGTTGCTATATAGAACATTAGTGATATATGTTCTTCCTCACTTCATCTAACCTGACCTCTGCCCAAATTCCTCACTCCTCCCCCAACTCACGGCTGTCATGTTGACCTGTACCAGGCTAACAATAACATATCCTGACAGAATGTAAACGTTATACATTCCCCTCTCTCCCTCAGTGACATGAATAAGTCAGAAGGCAGAACCCACAAGTCAGAACCCATCAGTAGTGAATGTGCATTATGCATGGTTCTAGTTAAACTTGTAACAAAAAAAGGGCATTTTTCATACAGACTTGAAAGCCAGATCAGTGATAAGAAAAAAACAGGTTAAACTATTTTGACAGACTAATTAAAAGATTAGTGGGTATTATGGTTGTGTAAGATTTATATTTAGCCTAGGTATAACTTCACAATTCATTGAATTATTTTGGACTTTTTGAAATGCAGCGTAAAATCAAGATAGAGTGCATTCAGAAAGTATTCAGACCCCTTGACTTTTTCCGCATGTTATGTTACAGCCTTATTCTAAGTTGATTTTTTTAAACTCAATCTACACACAATACCCCATAATGACAAAGCAAAAACAAGTTGGTAGAAAGACCTAATTTACATAAGTATTCAGACCCTTTGCTATGAGATTGGAGATTGATTGGAGTCCACCTGTGGTAAATTCAACTGATTGGACATGATTTGGAAAGGCACACACCTGTCTATATGAGTTCCCACAGTTGACAGTGCATCTCAGAGCAAAAACCAAGCCACGAGGTCGAAGGAATTGTCCTTAGACCTCCGAGACAGGATTGTGTCGAGGCACAGATCTGCGGAAGGGTACCAAAACATTTGTAGCATTGAAGGTCCCCAAGAACACAGTGGCCTCCATCATTCTTAAATGGAAGAAGTTTGGAACCACCAAGACTCCTCCAAGAGCTGGCCGCCGGCCAAACTGTACAATCAGGAGAGAATGGCCTTGGTCAGGGAGGTGACCAAGAACCTGATAGTCACTTTGAAAGTACTCTAGAGTTCCTCAGTGGAGATGGGAGAACCTTCCAGAAGGACAACCATCTCTGCAGCAATCCACCAATTAGGCCTTTATGGTAGAGTGGCCAGATGGAAGCCACTCCTCAGTAAAATACACATGACAGCCTGCTTGGAATTTGCCAAAAGGCCCATAAACTCTCAGACCATAAGAAACAAGATTCTCTGGTCTGATGAAACCAAAACGGAACTCTTTGGCCTGAATGCCAAGTGTCACGCCTAGAGGAAACCTGGCACCATCCCTACGGTGAAGAATGGTGGTGGCAGCATCATACTGTAGGGATGTTTTTCAGTAGTAGGGACTGGGGAACTGGTCAGGATCAAGGAAATGATTAACAGAGCAAAGTACAGAGAGATCCTTGATGAAAACCTACTCCAGAGCACTCAGGACCTCAGACTGGGGCGAAGGTTCACCTTCCAACAGGACAATGACCCTAAGCACACAGCCAAGACAATGCAGGAGTGGCTTCGGGACATGTCTTTGAATGTCTTTGAGTGGCCCAACCAGAGCCCAGACTTGAACCCTATCGGACATCTCTGGAGAGACCTGAAAATAGCTGTGCAGCAATGCTTCCCATCCAACCTGACAGCGCTTGAGAGGATCTGCAGAATGGGAGAAACTGAAGAATGGGAGAAACTCCCCAAATACCGGTGTGCCAAGTTTGTACCGTCATACCAAAGATGACTTAATGCTGTAATCGCTGCCAAAAGTGCTTCAACAAAGTACTGAGTAAAGGGTCTGAATACTTATGCAAATTGTATATTTCCAGTTTACATTTTTTTAAACAAATTAGCTAACATTTCAAAAAAAAAAAAAATGTTTTTGCTTTGTCATTATGCGGTATTGTGTGTGGATTGATGAGGGGGAAAAAAACAATTGAATTTTAGAATAAGGCTGTAATGGAACAAAGATGTGGAGAAAAAAAATCAAGGTCTGAATACTTTCCGAAGGCACTGTATATCATGAATTGCCCATACGTTTGAAAGATAAGCGTTGTGATTTTCAGGCCATATCGCCCAACCCTAACAAAGTACATTAGCCGTTTCAACTCAAATTGTCACGGATCCCCCCCATACCGTTTCTGATTCCATGCACCGGTTCCGGAGGTCTACTGTACATCATCGGCCTCTAGGCGTCACTGAACTGTCTCCTTACGAACACCTGGCTCCATTTCCCCTGATTAGTAATTGTATAAATTGTGCCCGTTGTTCACCATCGTCTTGGTCAGTTATTATTCCCATGTCCGTTGGTCTTGTGAGTACAATTACACATTTTCCAGTACATATGTGCCCATTACACATTTCGTAGTAGTCAGCAGGATAAGTGTACTCTAAATGTGTGTCTAGGTCATTAGGCCCCATTAGACATGCACCTGTCTGGGGAGTGGGCATGTCTGTTTATTTTTGTACCATTGCTATGGCTCTGTTTCTATGCCCTAATATGAAACCAAACTCAAATTAGTGCAAGGCAGAAAGACAATGGTGGATGAAACATTAACATAAAGAGGAGTTACGATGTGTGTGGCGTAAGGATGAAACCTGTATAAATAAAGTGTATGCCAAGGCTGGAAAGGGAGTTCCTTCATGAACAAGCTCGGCTTATATTACTTTGTAATAAAGTCTTATTGAACTCACAGGCTCCGCTATTCCGTGTATGGTCATTGCGGGTCTCGTCCCGTGTATTTATTAGAGGTTTAACCTCGCTCTCTTTTTGGGGTTACAGTGCCTTGCGAAAGTATTCGGCCCCCTTGAACTTTGCGACCTTTTGCCACATTTCAGGCTTCAAACATAAAGATGTATTTTTTTGTGAAGAATCAACAAGTGGGACACAATCATGAAGTGGAACTACATTTATTGGATATTTCAAACTTTTTTAACAAATCAAAAACTGAAATTGGGCGTGCAAAATTATTCAGCCCCCTTAAGTTAATACTTTGTAGCGCCACCTTTTGCTGCGATTACAGCTGTAAGTCGCTTGGGGTATGTCTCTATCAGTTTTGCACATCGAGAGACAGAAATGATTTCCCATTCCTCCTTGCAAAACAGCTCGAGCTCAGTGAGGTTGGATGGAGAGCATTTGTGAACAGCAGTTTTCAGTTCTTTCCACAGATTCTCGATTGGATTCAGGTCTGGACTTTGACTTGGCCATTCTAACACCTGGATATGTTTATTTTTGAACCATTCCATTGTAGATTTTGCTTTATGTTTTGGATCATTGTCTTGTTGGAAGACAAATCTCCGTCCCAGTCTCAGGTCTTTTACAGACTCCTTCAGGTTTTCTTCCAGAATGGTCCTGTATTTGGCTCCATCCATCTTCCCATCAATTTTAACCATCTTCCCTGTCACTGCTGAAGAAAAGCAGGCCCAAACCATGATGCTGCCACCACCATGTTTGACAGTGGGGATGGTGTGTTCAGGGTGATGAGCTGTGTTGCTTTTATGCCAAACATAACGTTTTGCATTGTTGCCAAAAGTTCAATTTTGGTTTCATCTGACCAGAGCACATTCTTCCACATGTTTGGTGTGTCTCCCAGGTGGCTTGTGGCAAACTTTAAACAACACTTTTTATGGATATCTTTAAGAAATGGCTTTCTTCTTGCCACTCTTCCATAAAGGCCAGATTTGTGCAATATACGACTGATTGTTGTCCTATGGACAGAGTCTCCCACCTCAGCTGTAGATCTCTGCAGTTCATCCAGAGTGATCATGGGCCTCTTGGCTGCATCTCTGATCAGTCTTCTCCTTGTATGAGCTGAAAGTTTAGAGGGACGGCCAGGTCTTGGTAGATTTGCAGTGGTCTGATACTCCTTCAATTTCAATATTATCGCTTGCACAGTGCTCCTTGGGATGTTTAAAGCTTGGGAAATATTTTTGTATCCAAATCCGGCTTTAAACTTCTTCACAACAGTATCTCGGACCTGCCTGGTGTGTTCCTTGTTCTTCATGATGCTCTCTGCGCTTTTAACGGACCTCTGAGACGATCACAGTGCAGGTGCATTTATACGGAGACTTGATTACACACAGGTGGATTGTATTTATCATCATTAGTCATTTAGGTCAACATTGGATCATTCAGAGATCCTCACTGAACTTCTGGAGAGAGTTTGCTGCACTGAAAGTAAAGGGGCTGAATAATTTTGCACGACCAATTTTTCAGTTTTTGATTTGTTAAAAAGGTTTGAAATATCCAATAAATGTCGTTCCACTTCATGATTGTGTCCCACTTGTTGTTGATTCTTCACAAAAAAATACAGTTTTATATCTTTATGTTTGAAGCCTGAAATGTGGCAAAAGGTCGCAAAGTTCAAGGGGGCCGAATACTTTCGCAAGGCACTGTACATCCCTGTCTTGGTGGTTCCAAACTTCTTCCATTTAAGAAATGGTATAGAAGGAAATAGTCCTATAATTCCTACAACCTAAAACTTCTTACCTGGAAATATTGAAGACTCAAGTTCAAAGGAACCACCAGATTTCATATGTTCTCATGTTCTGAGCAAGGAACTGAAACGTTAGCTTTCTTACATAGCACATATTGCACTTTTACTTTCTTCTCCAACACTTTGTTTTTGCATTATTTAAACCAAATTGAATATGTTTCATTATTTACTTGAGGCTAAATTGATTCTATTGATGTATTATATTAAGTTAAAATAAGTGTTCATTCAGTATTGTTTAATTGTCATTATTACAAATAAAAACGTTTTTTTATTTTATTATTATTTTTATTTATTTTTTTAAATCGGCCGATTGATCGGTATCGTCTTTCTTGGTCCTCCAATAAATCGGTATCGGCGTTGAAAATCATAATCGGTCGACCTCTAATTAAAACCCCCATTTACGTATTCCTGTGCCTGTTTCCAATCATTTATACAACATGACACATATCCCATGGGTTATGGGCAATTCCACAGTTAGAGTGATGCTGAGACTCAGATTTTTTACTTTAAAATGTATGCCAAACAAAAAAACAATTATTTGCGAAGTTAAATAAACCATACAAATCTATGCACACAGTACACTTAACTTCCACAGAGAATTTTACAAAAACACTTTGTGTGGTATTTTTCTACCCTTTTATCTCCCCAATTTCGTGGTATCCAATTGGTAGTAGTTAGAGTCTTGCCTCATCTGCAACTCCTGTACAGTCTCAGGAGAGGCGAAGGTCGAGAGCCATGGGTCCTCCGAAACGAAACACAACCCAACCAAGCCGCACTGCTTCTTGACACCGTACACCTGGCGACCGTTTCAGCGCGTACTGCATCCGGCCCACCACAGGAGTCGCTAGTGCGCGATGAGACAAGGATATCCCTGCCGGCAAAACCCTCTCTAACCCGGACGACGCTGGGCCAATTGAGCGCCGCCCCATGGGCCTCTCAGTTGCCGCCGGCTGCGACAGAGCCTGGCTCGAACCCAGAATCTCCAGTGGCACAGCTAGCACTACGATGCAGTGCCTTAGACTACTGCGCCACTCGGGAGGCACTACAAAAACACTTGACGAACAGGTCAGATGCAAATTTGGTGACAGAATGATGATTTGTGCTGTCATTCTGTAAACAAAGTTTACACTATGCCGGTGCAGTGAGAGTGGGCCATGCAGGGCATGCAACTACCAATTAACATTGTGTAACCCTGGATGACGGCAAGAGTTCAAACACCTGGACATTTTGTTATGCATTATTATGCATTCATAAGTACCTTAGCAAGTGGAACTGTCCCCTTCAGTCGAGTGGCTGCGGTCTCAAAATCTGGGGCTAGTTTCTTACAATGTCCACACCTGAAGAACAAATAAACATACAGCAGATTAAGGTAGATATAACACAAGGAACAGAATCAGAATCAAGAAAACAGGCAATGCAATTGATAACATAGTTATTTGTGGGTAGAAATGTGTTATACCTGTAAAAGGCATTAGCAAATTGGGGTTTAAAATAAATCTTCCTCACCAAGGTAAGCCAATTTTGAAGAATAATATCAATAGCTCAGCCTCAAATACAGTGACGTGTATTCATGGATGCCAAGGGAAGCCAGGCTTCCCTCGAAAAAACGTAAAAAGAAAAATGCTTAAAAACGTAAAATCATTTATCTATCGTCTCTCTGTGTTTCATAATTTTCCTTAAATTTGCAAGAGGCTGAATGTATCGCACAGGAGAAAGCATCCGAGCGATTGAAACAGCACCACTCTGTCTCTCTATGTGTAGGCCATCTGATTATGTCTGGTCCAAACAAGTATGACATGGTTGCCACCTGTAGCATTAAAGGCAAGGGAAGTGTTAGAGGTTCACCTAGGAGTCATGATAGGGGCTGTACCAAATGTGTGATGTATTATAATAATTGATTATGCTTATGTTGTATTAATAGAAGGGGAGGGGTTATAAGACCCCGCCCTCCTTACATTTATAGGGTCATAGACTACAGATTAACAATATATTCATTATAGAGGTTTAGTATTGTACCATAGTTGTTTTCTGGATTTTGCCTTTTATAAAAAGAGACCCCTCTGAGAAATGTGTGACTGTGAAGACAGAACTCTGCAGGGGAGTGTAAGAGATAAGAGATTAGTCAGACATTCCACTATAAATCAACTTGAACATTTACTGCTCAGCTTTTACATAGTTACACAAATAAGAGTTTTAGTGTCGAGTAGGCATGGTTTTGGTCTCATGAGTAAAAGATAATGACATAGGCAGTGACATCACTATGGCTGGACTTCGGGTTTAATAAAATAACATGGGAACTTTTCTTTGATGCAGAACTTACTTCGAAACATGCGTTATGTTCCTGCTGTCAACTTCTGGTCTGCAATTGCATTAATAAAGGTTTTGAATGATTTAATTAAAGATATTGTCATAATGCTAATTTCACCAATGAGCCAATGATTGACAAGGAACAAGGAAACGAACCCCAACAGAAGCCATCAAGCATCTGGCCTCCCCTTGACAAAAAAAGAGGAAAAAAATGCCAATCAGCATTGAGCTAAACTCAGCGAGCTCAATTTAAAAATGGCAATTTTTCTAAATTAGCCATGGATGGAGATAGGGATTTGGACTTGTGGTTTTGCTTAATTCTGTACTGGCCAATGCTTATAAATGGTGATTCTGATCCAACCAATAAGTCATATACATTGCTGTTCCCCTGGCCTGAGAGGATGAAAGTTCAATATAGCTAAATGTAGAAGGTTCATGTTAACTAGGCTAGCTAACGTTGCCCATGAATGGAAGTTAGGCTTGCGAGCAAGCATTTTAGACAGGTAGCCTAGTAGGAAAACAAAATAAGTGTGTACTGTATGACAAAGTGATCACGTTTAGCCAACATGAAAAAGGAGGATGGCATTAGCAGATCTCTACAAATCGAACGCACACAGAAATCAGAACCATAGACAGCCACATCATATTTAGCTAAGGTTGAATAGAGAATAAATCGTTTTTGGTATCTTTTAGATGTCACTGTATTAGACTAAGCAGAGATGATATGTTGAAGTTGAAACGGCGCTCTAATAGTGGGGGCAGCTCCTGTTTTCTTTGCGACTTGCGGTAACTCTGTGTGGTTATAAATCAATAACGTAAGTTGTTTGGTTGTCCGAAAATGTCGGAAACATTAACTTGCTCGGCCATGCTGTAGGTCATATAACTGTATGATACTCTACATGCAATATGCTTTGTAGACTTCACTGGACAGAGGTTGCTATCCGGTTTTGTGATAAAACAAAAGGTGTGGTTGAATTTATTTTGCCACTGCGTCTTCTTGTCTCGGAACTAACCAGGTTTATGGAGCAAACAAACGCAATTGTCACAACAGGTTGTAATTTGGGGGGGGGGGGGCTCGACTTCCCAGTCATTTTACCCACGGCCACTGCTCAAATACTGTTTGCAAATATGGCCAACTGCAAGCTAGTTGCCAACAATTTGGCAGATGATGGCCGATACTGAGAATATAACTACTGTAGCTAGCTAACATTAGCTGATGGCTGACTAACGTAACATATCTTGGACAGTTGCCTAGCCGATAAATCACTGTCATTACATATTTGCCTAAAATGACATTACATGTGTAGAAATTACAATGGATTAACATAAAATAATGTTTCATTTGTATTGTCTCTCACCATGGAGCGTAGAATTTCACTAGCATGGTCTCGTGCTCCGCTGCCAGGTAATCGAAATCTGCGTCCCCTAACTCGAGCACATCACCCCGTGCGACTACCGCTCCAGAAAATATGAGAACCGATAACAAGAAAGGAGGGATGACCGACAAAAAGGAAGCCATATTTCTAAATACTTACAGTGAACAAAATCTTCAAATTAAATACAGAAACATAAAATGGCACCTATGCTGTAAAGAAGACCCTCGCTGTCACCTGCCGGCTCCTCTCCGGAAAAACGCGATAGAGTAGACAGAGTAGACAATTGAGAGGTGGGATATAAACAGAATATGCCGGAAAATGACCTTGTCATTGGTCGAGGAGGACATAAATTGATGCCATGTAAGTAGTACATTGGTCCACTTCGACGTCAATCATAGTACATCCCTAGCCTACCATACAGGACAGTAGCTAATCATCAAGGCGTTTGCTTTCTTCAGAGAGGTGTCCGGGGTATAATCCCAGATCAATGCTACAATGCTACACTTGTGACTTTTGAGGAGGGATACCGATCTCAAAACAGATGGTATATGACATGGCCATGGAAATATCACGTTCAAATATCAAACAAATAATTATTTCACTATAAATTATAGAAAAAAAACATGTGAAGTGCACATCACACCCATTGTTCTGATTACAGGATCGTGGATGTGAGGAGGGGTCCTAATTTCTGTGAGCAGACATGTTGTCAAAGGTTTTGGTGGGGTGATCAAGGGGTTATTGTATTGGGGCCTATGGTGACATGGTGGGGGTTTGTGTGATTGGTTAGTATTTTCTGAAGTATCTGCTATATCTGAGAGATATGGTAAGAAATATCAGGAAATTGTATTTAGTTTTTTTAATCGCTTTGGTACTATTTTCACAAGTATGTGGTCAAATTTCACAACTCTTAGTACCAAACTCAATACAGATCATCAAAAAGCCAATTTTTTTCAAAAGTTAAGCACATTTTCAATTGACTAATTACACACAAAATCAGTTACTTTTCCACCAAACCTAAGTGTTTCATCTAGAAATACCTTTCATATAAAGTAATTGCTTTTCAATGCTCACAATATGTATTCATATGATTATCTTCTCAGTTGTTTAAATACATTTGACCATCACTTAATCCAACTGCTTTTAATGGTTAATTACTTAACCGTTTGGTAAACCTATAGATTTTAAACTAGTTTGTTTACTATATGGATAGAGAACTACATAAATAAAATGTGTTTGTAAAAGTATAAACATCTAAATTACAGGTATGATACACGATCACAGTTATTGCAAATTGATTTCACATCGTGGTCATCACAATTGGTCACCATATACAAAGGGTGTGTGTGAACACTTGCAATTTCCTTCAACATGGAGCAGGATAGACAGCAAGGGAGAGGAAGACATCAAAGAGCTCGTGGACAAGGGACCGTCAGAGAGGTGGGCATGGGCCCCATCAAAGAGGTCAAAGAGATGGGCATAGGCCCCGTCAAAGAGGTAGGCATGGGCCCAGTCAAAGAGGTGGGCATCAGAGAAAGGGAGGCAGACGGCAGGGAACTGTTGTGTCTAGTGAAGCCTAATGAAGTCCGCACCATCATTTTTGACCATGTGCCGAGTGCTGTAGCGCATAAAAAAACGTCCGTCCTTGGTTGCAACACTCACTACTGAGTTCCAAACTGCCTCTGGAAGCAACATCAGCACAATAACTTTTCATCGGGAGCTTCACGAAATGGGTTTCCATGGCCGAGCAGCCGCACACAAGGCTAAGATCACCATGCGCAAAGCCAAGCGTCGGCTGAAGTGGCGTAAAGCTCGCCGCCATTGTACTCTGGAGCAGTGGAAACGCGTTCTCTGGGTGATGAATCATGCTTCAACTTCTGGCAGTTCGACTGACGAATCTGAGTTTGGCGGATGCCAGGAGAACACTACCTGCCGAATACAGTGGCAACTTTAGAGTTTGATGGAGGAGAAGTAATGGCCTGGGGCTGTTTTTCGTGTTTCTATCTAGACCCCTTAGTTCCAGTGAAGGGAAATCTTAACGCTACAGCATACAGTTTGAGTAAGGCCCTTCCCTGTTTCAGCATGACATTGGGCCATGCACAAAGCGAGGTGCAAACATAAATGGTTTGTTGAGGTCTGTGTTGAAGAACTTGATGGTCCTGCACAGAGCCCTGACCTCAACCCGATCAAACACCTTTGGGATGAATTGGAACGCCTACTGCGAGCCAGGCCTAATCGCCCAACATAAGTGCCCGACTTCACTAATGCTGTTGTGGCTAAATGGAAACAAATCCCAGCAGAAATGTTCCAACATCTAGTGGAAAGCCTTCCCAGAAGAGTGGAGGCTGTTATAGCAGCAAAGGGGGGACTAACTCCATATTAATACCCATGATTTTGGAATGATATGTTCAATGAGCAGGTGTCAACATAGTTTAGGTCATGTACTGTCGTACCAAACTACAGTACATGTACTGGTCATGTACCATACATTTTTTTCAACTGATACCATGGGACCTTCAGACGAGTCGAGACCTGTGGACATCCTAGAGCAAAACAACCGACAAGTACATGTTATGCATGCTGTTTTCCCGAAACTCTAGTTCTACATGACGTAGCTTATAATGTAGAATGTTCTTACATTAAAAATGTTTATAGTACCTCACCAAAATAAAACATGTTAAAATAAGAATGTTCATAAATAAGAATAAATACTGTATACCGCTGCATAGCTCATATTGACAATAAAATCTGACACCTAAACAGACAAAAAACTAGTAACGGGCCTTGTTGCAGACATTGTTACAACGTCATTAAAACCTTTAAAAAGGAGTTCATTAAACCATCTAACCATAGATGAATCTATACATATTGATTACAGAAGACCTTTTACATTTGTTCCGTGGTATTAGGAATGGTGTTCGTTCATAGGAATAGGATATGTCTACATTTTATAAATGATACACTCGTTGTGTTGTAGTTTGTGATGCATGAGTGGTGGGGTCTGAAGATGTTGGTGATGTAGCTTGCTATTACAGCTGTAATTTGTGAAAGTGAAGTGGTGGGGTCTGAAGATGTTGGTGATGTAGCTTGCTATTATCAAATCAAATCAAATTTATTTATATAGCTGTATAGTGCTGTACAGAAACCCAGCCTAAAACCCCAAACAGCAAGCAATGCAGGTGTAGAAGCACGGTGGCTAGGAAAAACTCCCTAGAAAGGCCAAAACCTAGGAAGAAACCTAGAGAGGAACCAGGCTATGTGGGGTGGCCAGTCCTCTTCTGGCTGTGCCGGGTGGAGATTATAACAGAACATGGCCAGGATGTTCAAATGTTCATAAATGACCAGCATGGTCGAATAATAATAAGGCAGAACAGTTGAAACTGGAGCAGCAGCACAGTCAGGTGGAAGTTGAAACTGGAGTGAAGATGTTGGTGATGTAGCTTGCTATTACAGCTGTAGTTTGTGAAAGTGAAGTGGTGTGGTCTGAAGATGTTGGTGATGTAGCTTGCTATTACAGCTGTAGTGTGAAAGTGAAGTGGTGTGTGTATATGAACTGTTTTGGACTTACCCCCATTCTACTTTAGTATTAGATTAATATGCTTTTAAACAACTCTGATAACATTAGAAAACATGTCTACAACTCACACGTATTAATTAACAATCACATTAACAGTATCTGAACCAATTCTCAATATTCACCTGAGTGTGATTCTAAAAAAGGAAGAATCAACTTTTGACATGTACTTTACTCATGCTACTTTCATATAGTATTATTTTAGTGTCAGTAGCATTATATATTGTGGTGATGTATTGTATTGCTTACATTTTCCACATGCAACACTCGTGGGAGTTGGCCTATATGGATAGGGCTAAACTGAAATGTTCCTTATAGAAGAAATAGGAAATGCATAAGCATGGTCACAATTCAGCTATCATAGCAGTGCCGTTGAAGAACAAGAGCATGCACACTTGTTATTTTGTTTGGAATATAACACTGCATCCCCAACCATCATATAACTATTGTTATTTTTACACAATCCAAAAACGTCAACATAAATTGCATTCTCGGCATCATTTGAAAGCTTGTTCTATTGCCAACATAACTAGACTAGGTAAGTTATAAAATACGATCTTACAGTGTTAGACTTTCACAAGGCAATTCTAACCAAAACGTTTAATTTTGGTGCACAAAGAAAGGAGTCATGAGCGCATTCAGGTGTTTGTTCTGCAGCAAATTTTCTTCACAATAAACAAACGTGCCCTTCTGTAACTGTAGATAAAATACAGTATTCAAAAACGTTGACACTGTTTATGAAATTAGATTTATGATATGGAAATATGAAGTGCACTTTTGTTTGGCTTGCTTGTGTGACATCAAAGCGGTATTTATTATAATCCTCAACATCTCATCTTTCAAAATGTATTGTGTCCTCTTAAATTTACATTATTTCCCTCCCTCAGACAACAAAACATGTTCAAAAGTCACCCAATTAGCGAGAGTGATGGGGGCAACTTCTTTTCAAGTGCAGTGCTCAAGTTCAGAATGGCAGCGCTGTGAAGCGCAGAGCCTGGGCTCTGACGTCATTTATATCATATTACTGTACAGGCACTACGTTCCAGTTTATGGCAGAGCCCAAATCTGCCATTTTCAACACGTATACGGGTACGAGTGTAAAGGGTTACCATCTTGGATAGTAGTACAGTAGTAGTATGTTACATTGTGGTATTAGTGTAGTGGTACAGTCCTGACAACTAAAATGTACATTGTAACATCTTTTAAAAGCTCCAGTACTTGTTAGTTGGCGAACGAGCCTCCTGGATAGGTATAGTAACATCAGTGTCTCCCCGTTTTACCAGAGGTTATTTTTCTCATCAGTTTAACATAAACAATATTTCACTCCCCTGTAAAAACATATTCTTAGAGTACAAACGTGTAATTGTGCTGCTAAAATATCCAATGTATTGTCATGTTATATCCATTAAAAACCAAGGGTGGGTCAAAATTCTTCCCAGGATATGGAAAACCTTAAGTACTAAGTCACACAAATATAAATCACATCAGCAAAATCTTTCAGAGAAGTGCATATACAGTTGAAGTCGGAAGTTTACATACACCTGAGCCAAATACATTTAAACTCAGTTTCACAATTCCTGAAGTTTAGACACTCAATTAGTATTTGTTAGTATTGCCTTTAAAATGGTTCAACTTGGGTCAAACGTTTTGGGTAGCCTTCCACAAGCTTCCCACAATAAGTTGGGTGAATGTTGGCCCATTCCTCATGACAGTGCTGGTGTAACTGAGTCAGGTTTGTAGGCCTCCTTGCTCTTTGCTCACACATGCTTTTGTAGGCCTCCTTGCTCGCATATGCTTTTTCAGTTCTGCCCACAAATTTTCTATGGGATTGAGGTCAGGGCTTTGTGACGGCCACTCCAATACCTTGACTTTGTTGTCCTTAATTAAGCCATTTTGCCACAACTTTGGAAGTATGCTTGGGGTCATTGTCCATTTGGAAGACCCATTTACGATCAAGCTTTAACTTCCTGACTGATGTCTTGAGATGTGGATATATTGAAGCAACATCATTTTCCATCCTCTATTTTGTGAAGTGCACCAGTCCCTTCTGCAGCAAAGCAGCCCCACAACATGATGCTGCCACGGTTGGGATGGTGTTTTTTGGCTTGCAAGCCTCCCCCTTTTTCCTCCAAACATAACAATGGTCATTATGGCCGAACAGTTCTATTTTTATTTCATCAGACCAGAGGACATTTCTTCAAAAAGTACATTATTTGTCCCCATGTGCAGTTGCAAACTGTAGTCTGGCTTTTTTAATGGAGGTTTTGTAGCAGTGACTGCTTCCTTGCTGAGAGGACTTTCAGGTTATGCCAATATAGGACTAGTTTTACTGTGGGTATAGATACTTTTGTACCGGTTTCCTCCAGCATCTTCACAAGGTCCTTTGCTGTTGTTCTGGGATTGATTTGCACTTCTCGTCCCAAAGTACGTTCATCTCTAGGAGACATAACGAGTCTTCTTCCTGAGCAGTATGACGGCTGCGTGGTCCCATGGTGTTTATACATACGTACTATTGTTTGTACAGATGAACGTGGTACCTTCAGGCATTTGGAAATTGCTCCCAAGGATGAACCAGTCTAAAAGTCTTTGGCGCCACTCGTCCATGGTTCTCAGCTATTGATAACAAGTCTATAAAGACAAAATCATGATGAAAATCACAAATTATACCCTTGATGAATTAGTGAAAATGTCACAAGGTAGTGGTGGAAAAAGTACCCAATTGTCATACTTGAGTAAAAGTAAAGATGCCTTAATAGAAAATGACTCAAGTAAAAGTAACACAGTAAAATACTACGTGAGGAAAAGTAAAAAAATATTTGGATTTAAATATACTTAAGTATCAAAAGTAAATGTAATTGCTAAAATATATGTAAGTATCAAAAGTAAAAGTATGAATAATTTAAAGTTTCTTCTATAAAACAGGGTTAACCGCCATAATTTACAAACAAACCATGTGTTTAGTGAGTCCGCCAGATCAGAGGCAGTAGGGATGACCAGGGATGTTCTCTTAAGTGTGTCAATTAGACAATTTCTATCCTGCTGAGCATTCAAAATGTACTTTTGGGTGTCAGGGAAAACATATGCAGTAAAAAGTACATTTTATTTAGGAATGTAGTGAAGTAAAAGTAGAAAAAGTAGAAGTTGTCAAAAATATAAATCGTAAAGTACAGATACCCCAAAAAACTACTTAAGTAGTACTTTGAAGTATTTTTACACCACTGCTCACAGATTTGATTAAGGTCTTCAGGAGACGTATTTAAAAGATCAAGTGTTCCCCCATATCTTTTAAATGTGGAAAAAAATCCACATCAGGATAAACACAATTATAGCCAGAAAGCTGTCTAAGAGCAGGTTTAACCTCTCTACTGTTAGAAAGCCAGATCAACTCAGAATACCTAAGAGTGAATTAAACTATTTTGAAAAAGCAATTAAGGGAATAAACTGGAATGATCTCTTGTCCTATACAGACGTGGAAGCTGATAGTCAGGTTTTTCTGTCCACAACCCAGACTACAATAAATGGCTTCCTAAAGAAAATCAAATCCAAACCTGGCCAAAAGAGCACTCTTCCTTGGCTAAATGGAGAAATCTGGAAATTGATGAAAGAACGAGATTATGCTCTAAAAATAGCCCTAAAATCTAAATTAGAGCATGACAGATGTAGGTTTACCATGTTGAGAAATAAGGTGATGAAAGAAATCAGACAGGCCAAGGCAAACTTTTTTATTAACATAATTGGTGAAGCAAAGGGAAATTCTAAATTGATATGGGAGAATCTAAAAAAGTTAACAGGGAAAGACCATAGTAACACCGCAAAAAGACTAGAAATCATGGTGAATAACAATCTAACACAGGATGCAGTCGAAATAGCAATAGCCTTCAATTCCTACTTTATTGACTCTGTCAGGGTACTGACACAGAACCCCTCCACTGGTTTCTTGGGCTCAGTGCTAGTGAATGACACTCAACCTGTCTTCATCATAAGGGAGGTTTCTGAGTCAAAGGTGAACAAGGTGATTAGCTCACTAATAAAGCCAAAGATGTGTTTGGGATGGACTCTACCTTTCTTAAAAACTACAAAGAGTCACTCATTGGCCCCATTACTAAGGTCACCAACACATCTATTGGTCTCGGTGTGTTTCCAAGGGTATGGAAGTCGGCCATAATAACGGCCATCTTTAAATCAGGCGACCCTGCTAACGTGAGTAACTACAGGCCCATTAGTATACTACCTGTGGTGTCAAAGGTTGTTGAAAAGTGTGTAGCAGAACAACTGATTGCCCACCTCAACAACAGCCCCTTCACATTACACTCCATGCAGTTTGGCTTCAGAGCGAAACACTCCACAGAAACGGCCAACTGCTTTCTTCTGGAAAATGTGAAGTCCAAGATGGACAAAGGGGGTGCTGTTGGGGCTGTGTTTCTGGACCTAAGGAAGGCTTTTGATACTGTTAACCATGAGATTCTCATCACAAAATTGTCCAAGTTCAACTTTTCCCCTGATGCCTTGAGATGGATGAAATCATACCTTGAAGGCAGAACTCAGTGTGTCAGAGTGAGCAATGAGCTGTCGCCCACTCGTAGCTATGATGTGGGCGTGCCCCAAGGGTCAATACTGGGGCCCCTCCTGTTCAGCCTGTACATTAATGATCTGCCTTCTGTCTGTACTGGGTCTGAAGTTCAAATGTATGCAGATGATACAGTGATATATGTGCATGCAAAGAGCAAACAACAAGCTGCACAAGAACTCACTACTGTAATGGTCCAGGTTACAAAGTGGCTCAGTGACTCGTGTTTGCATCTCAATGTGAAAAGAACTGTTTGCATGTTCTTCACAAAGAGGGCAACAGATGCTACTGAGCCAGATGTCTATGTGTCAGGGGAGAAGCTCCAGGTGGTATCCGATTTTAAGTACCTTGGCATCATACTTGATTCCAACCTCTCTTTTAAAAAGCATGTGAAAAAGGTAATTCAAATAACCAAATTCAACCTAGCTAATTTCCGATTTATACGAAATTGTTTGACTACAGAGGTAGCAAAGCTGTACTTCAAATCTATGATACTCCCCCACTTAACATACTGCTTAACTAGTTGGGCCCAAGCTTGCTGTACAACATTAAAACCTATTCAGTTTGTCTACAAACAGGCTCTCAAAGTGCTTGATAGGAAGCCCAATAGCCATAATCATTGTCACATCCTTAGAAAGCATGAGCTCTTGAGTTGGGAAAATCTTGTGCAATACACCGACGCATGTCTTGTATTCAAGATCCTTAATGGCCTGGCTCCCCCTCCACTCAATATTTTTGTTAAACAGAAAACCCAGACATATGGCAGCAGATCCACAAGGTCTGCCATGAGAGGTGACTGTATAGTTCCCCTAAGGAAAAGCACCTTTAGTAAATCTGCATTCTCTGTGAGAGCTTCCCATGTCTGGAATACACTGCCATCAGACACACATAACTGCACCACATATCACACTTTCACAAAATGCTTGAAGACATGGCTAAAGGTCAATCAGATTTGTGAACATGGTCCCTAGCTGTGTGTTGCCGCTCTCCATGTTGTCTGTTGTCTGTAGCTTGTGAGGTGTGGAAACACTTTGTTGCTTTTATGAATTTTGACTTGCTGCTTTTTGTTCTATGCTGCTCTGTCTGTATGCTACGTCTTGCTTGTCCTATGTTGCTCTGTCTGTATGCTATGTCTTGCTTGTCCTATGTTGCTATGTCTTGCTTGTTCTATGTTGCTATTGTCTATATTGTAATTGTTTTTAATAACCTGCCCAGGGACTGCGGTTGAAAATTAGCCGGCTGGCTAAAACCGGCACTTTTACTGAAACGTTGATTAATGTGCACTGTCCCTGTAAAAATAAAAAATAAACTCAAACTCAAACATACATTTTAAAATCAGACACAAAAATTTAAGAGTAACACGTTTAAAATAAACTGTGTTTACCTTCTTCCCCACCAAGACAACATTTCAGTCAGATTTCAGCAATCAGAACATTTAATAAAAAAACTAAATGGGTGTTTAAAAAAACACCAACCGGGTTGAAATTCTTAAGATCAGTTTTACATTCTCACTGGTTAAGGAATTTGACAGCCCCAGACACCCCATTCATTAGCCTTTGATCAACGCATAAACACACTTGTTTGAAGCAACTAAGCATTTTTACAGTTGAATTGTCCAGAACCACATCAACAGCCCTCCCCACCAATACAGGGGCGGCAGGTAGCCTAGCGTTCAAGTGCATTGGGCCAGTAACCCTAAAAGTCGCTGGTTCAATCCCCCGAGCTGATGTGCCCTTGGGCACACCTGGGTGTGATATTAAAATCCTAGCCCCTCACAACAATGGGTGTGACATTTCCATCCTAGGAGGAAATCCCACCCAGCTCAATCAATCAACTAGGTGTGAAAAATAATTTGACAGAAGCCACCCTGCAACTACTACTATTATTAGCTAATCACACCCCTTTAGTACAGTATGTCATACATTTGATGATTCCCTAGATTAAGTGGTGTCTAAAAAGGAAAATAAATTACATTGTGCACAAAATGATACATTTTTTGTCCAAGCATGTGGCCTCCATTTAAGAAAATGCTGAATGAACTAAAATGTGTCATTGGTGTTACTCCTCCTACTGGTGACAAAATGTTATCATAATAGTAAAAATTATTCAAAGTCATTAAGCTGCTAAATTAGTTGATTTTAGAATGGAAAGATGCAACCAAATACATAGTCGCCAAGTTGTCTATGAAGAGTGGCAGACGAGAACCAAATCGGATTCAAAAACAAACAAAGATCGCACACAGACGAAAGAACCATTTCTGAAAATGGTTCATGCCAACTTTAGAATGCCGCTGAAATAGTTTCTATACAAAAGTGCTCAACGCTTTAGACCCTATAAAACCCTTGAAATAGAAGTGAATAACATCGAAACGCAACACACTGCCACTTAATGACGCACACACATAAATATTATACAAACACATTATTGCTCATGGTCTGCAGAAGTCCACTCCATTTGTGCATCATTATGTTTTGTTCACAGGGCAGAGACGAAAAGAGCAGTCACCTACACCAAGCTGGCAGTCTATGAAGATTGACAGCTCAATGGTTGATCCAATTTGGTTCAAAGGCAAAGAAGAACTGTGCACAGACAAAATGTCATCAACAAGCAATTGCCATTATGAGATTTCATATTTGATGATTTCATGTAACTATTTTAAGCTATCCCTGTGACATTTGTGTAAATTCATAGCTGTTCAGATCAAAGAAAATAAGACCAGAATCGCCTACAATAAGCGGTCTTTCTATGAGTGACAGCTCAATGCCCGAACCAATCCGCTTCAAACAAGGACCATGCTCAGACAAAACAAGGTCATGAATGTGTTATGAGAAACAGTTATGACAACTTTAATGTTGCTTAAATAGTTGCCACACACACACACACACACACAGAACAAAAATAAAAGCAACAATTTCAACGACTTTACTGAGTAAGTCAATTTAAATAACTTCATTATGACGTAATCTACAGACGTTACATGACTGGGCAGGGGCAGAGCCCACCCAAGCCCACCCACTTAGGAGCCAGGCCCACCCACAGGTTAGCCAGCCAATACTTTTTTCCACACAAAAGGGACTTAATACAGACAGAAATACTCCTCAGCCCCTTTGAAATAGAAGTTAATAATGACATCTGTTTATAGAAACATAACACACTGCCATTTAAAGTTGCACACAAATACAGAACTAATAATCCATACTGAACAAAAATATAAACATGTAAAGTGTTGGTCCCATGAAATAAGATCAGACGTTTTCCATACTCAAAAAACATATTTCTCTTAACTTTTGTGCACAAATTAGTTTACATCCCGGTTAGTGAGCATTTCTCCATTGCCAAGATAATCCATCCACCTGACAGCCATGGCATACCAAGAAGCTAATTAAACAGCATGATCATTACTCAGGTGCACCATGTGCTGGGGCAATAAAAGGCTACTGTAAAATGTGCAATTCCACAGATGTCTCAAGTTGAGGGAGAGTGCAATTGGCATGCTGACTGCAGGAATGTCCACCAGAGATGTTGCCAGGTATTTTAATGTTTATCTACCATAAGCCGCCTCCAAAGTCATTTTAGAGAATTTGGCAGGTGGTCCAACCGGCAACACACAAAAATAAATGTTATTTGTCACGTGCCGAATACAACAGGTGTAGACCTTGAAATGCTTACTTACAGGTCCTTAACCAAACGCAGACCACGTGTAACCACGCCAGCCCAGCACCTCCACATCCAGTTTCACCAGCAGGATTGTCTGAGACCAGTCATCTGGATAGCTGATGAAACTGTGGGTTTGCACAACCGAAGACTTTCCGCACAAACTGTCAGAAACGAACTCAAGGAAGCTCGTCTGCCTGCTCGTCGTCCTCACCAGTGTCTTGACCTGACTGCAGTTCGGGGTCGTAACAAACTTCAGCTGGAAAATAACCATCGATGGCCACTGGCATGCTGGAGAAGTGTGCTCTTCACAGATGAGTCCCGGTTTCAACTGTACCTGGCAGATGGCAAAAAGCGCGGTGTTGGCGAGCGGCTTGCTGATGTCAACATTGTGAACAGAGTGCCCCATGGCGGCGGTGGGATTATGGTACGGGCAGGCATCAGCTACGGACAACAACATTGTATTTTATCGATTTGAATGCACAATTTGATTGCATTTTGATACCGTGACAAGATTGAGGCCCATTGTCAAGCAGTTCATCCGCCATCATCATGTATCATAATGATAATACACTGCCCCATGATGCAAGGATCTGTACACAATTCCTGGAAACTGAAAATGTCTCAGTTCTTCCACGGCCTGCATACTCAGACATGTCACCCATTGAGCATGCACAGAATGCTCTAGATCGAAGTGTACGACAGTGTGTTCCAGTTCCCACCAATATCCAGCAACTTCGCACAGGGACAACATTCCACCGGCCACAATCAACAGCCTGATCAACTCTATGTGAAAGAGGTGTGTCGCGCTGCATGAGGCAAATGGTGGGCACACCAGATACCGACTGGTTTTCTGATCCACGACCCTGCCTTTAAGGTATCCGTGGCCAACAGATACATACCTGTATTCCCAGTCATGTGAAATCCATAGATTAGGGCCCAATGCATTTATTTCAATTGACTAATATGAAGTGTAAATCAGAAAAATCTTTGCAATTGTTGTACATTGCATTTATATTTTTGTTCAGTGTACAATGTATTATTGATCATGGCCAGCTGAAGATGCAGCTCATTTTCTGCATCATTATGTTTTATTCTGCTAGGTTCTGACAAAGAGTTAACGCAAACTCACCCACGAGTCAAACAGCCGAAAAGACAAAGACATGTTTACACAGCCCCATATATTTCTAGCCTCTACTGGGCGGAGTCAACACCTTGCACACCTAGACAACCAATAAAGCTCTGTTGCTAGGCAGGAACTTAAGTGGTTCCTCTCATTGGTGTTGTCATGGCCCTGTCTCCTGTGTGTGTCATAGGACTGGTCTTTCTCCCTTCATCTGACCTGACCTCGGCCCACATTCCTCACTCCTCCTCAACTCTTGGCTGTCCTACCTCATCAATGACTGAAACCAGACTGTTGCCCTTCTCAACTCCATAGGATACATGAGATTTAACCATAACATGTTCAGATAGCCATTCTGCCATCCCCTTTCTCGCTCAGTAGATTTCCATCCACTCAGCTCTAATAGTGTAAGATATTTCAAGTTAGAAGTTCAAATCCAACAGTTCACAGGGAAAAGAAGTCACCAAACGGTCTGTCCGTGAAGTGACAGCTCAATGCTTGAACCAAATCGGGTTCAAACAAGGACCGTGCACAGACACAAGGTCTGCAGTGGACTGAGTACAGTCCATATAAAGAAAATGTGGGCAAACACACTGTAAAAGCATTGAAGAATTACTGTTAAAAAAAATAGAACATAAATGATTGTCAACTTTTGCACATACGTGCTCGAATACAGTGAATGTAAATATGTATTTTGCAGTACACATGGTATTTAAACATTTTTCTTTAGTTATGTAAAGCTCAGTTTGAGATAATTGTCATGTTATATTCACTGGGCAAACAGGGAAAGTGTGAAGCCAGACTGCTCAGAAATGCTTGAGGACCCAGTACTCCTAGCAGCCCAAAAAGAGATGAAAGCAAAACGAAGAGAGAGGCATCAACGCATGCCAGAAAGACTTTAAAAGCAAGACAAACAAGCCTCTTTAAAATTACTTTACACAGAGCCTTACCTAATAGGAGGGTGGAAGTAGAGGTATTAACAATGAACGTGAAGTGAGACAGATTGAGGCGGCATCCAAGAAACAAAGCACACGAGAGAGACCCATCAAATGCAAAGACATCTTCCAGCCTTCACCTGGACAAGACAAACCTATCAGAACTGTATTGACAAATGGCATTGCTGGCATCGGGAAAACGGCTTCTGTGCAGAAATTCATCATTGACTGGGCAGAGTGAAAAAACATTCAAGATGTTCATTTCATGTGTCCTCTTCCATTCCGGGATCTAAATCGTAAAGCAGGGGAAAATTGCAGTCTAGTGCAACTTCTTCACCACTACTTTCCAGAAATTAAAGCAATTGATAGCATTGACAGTGACAAAATCAAGATTGGGTTCATATTTGATGGCCTAGACGAATGTAGACTCCTTCTGGATTTCCAGAACAATAACATCTTACACGATGTAACTGAGCCAACCTCAGCGGATGTCCTACTGACAAACCTCATCCAAGGAAATCTGCTTACCTCTGCTCTCCTCTGGATAACTTCCCGACCTGCAGCAGCCAATCAGATCCCTCCAGAGTGTGTTCACAAGATGACAGAGATTCGAGGATTCACGGATTTGCAGAAATAACAATATTTAGAGAAGAAAATCACAGACCAGAAGCTGGTTAGAAGAATCAATCAATCAATCACATAGACATCAAGGAGCCTTCACATCATGTGTTACATACCAGTCTTCTGTTGGATATTGGCCACTGTCCTTGAGTATATATTGGATGAAACAGACTGAGGATGTTCCAAAGACTCTGACTCAGATGTATATACACTTCCTGCTAATCCAAATCAGTATGAGTAACAAGAAGTACAATAAAGCCACAGAGACAAACAAAGGAATTGTCTCAGTCAGACAAAGAGATGATCCTGAAAGTTGGCTTTTCAACAGCTGGTTAGGGCAATTTGATATTCTATGAAAAGGACCTGAGAGAGTGGCATTGACATCAGCGAGGAATCAGTGTTTTCTGAAGTGTGCACAGAGATCTTTAAAGAAGAGTCTTGGTTGTGCAGAGATAAGGTGTTCTTCTTTGTGCATCCAGGAGTTTATTGCGGAAGTCTATTAGGTTCACTAGTGTTGACAATACATGCAATGTCTGATCTACACCAGAGTGTCATCTCTGAAGCCCTGGACCTGTTCCTCCACTTCCGTCTTAGCCTCTCACTGGAGGCCAATCAGGCTCTCCTCGGTAGACTCCCGTCATCTCCTCGGTAGACTCCCGTCACAGCCCAAGAACACTTCACAAACCACCAATGAGACCGTCGAGTACATCAAAGACAAGATTAAGGAGGAATGTTCTGCAGATGGAACATGTTAAGTGTCCTATTGTCTGAATGAACTGGGTGACAACTCTCTATTGGAGGAGATCCAGGATTCCCTGAGATGGGGAACTCTTTCAGACAAGGAGTTGGAGCCACACCAATGCTCAGCCCTAACCTATGTGCTGCTGATGTCTGAGGAGAGGATGGATGCGATTGACCTGAAGAGTTACAACATCTCAGCAGCCCGGTCAACAGCGGCTGATACCTGTCCTGAAGAACGTCAGGAGTGCCAGGCGAGTACTGGTGCATGGGATGAAGACATTGTATTGCCTTAAATCGTGCTTCAACTATTCAAAATTCATAGTCATTAATGTACTCCTATCACCCATATGTTTAGTCTGGACAAATGTCATCTTAATGAGGAATGCTGTGAAACTCTGGCCTCAGCTCTCCAGTCACCCGACTCAGACCTGCGAGAGCTAGACCTCAGCTACAATGACATGGGAGACCCAGGTGTTCTGTGTCTTGATGCTGGACTGAGGAGTCCACACTGCAAACTGGAGAAACTGGCATGAGTCATTTATAATTCCCAGCCATAAGCATTTACAGTTGTTGCCAATAAAACCAGTAGTATTAAACATGGTGCTACTGCCGCTACACTATGGTGGTATGAAATATTTAATCTATTGTACACTATTCATGACATCATGACTAACCATGTGGAAGGTGTGATCGTTTTTTTTCTAGCAATCTGTAGAAAATTGACAAGTACAGTTTTAACATCCGGTAACAAAGTTTATATTGATATATAAACCTCTTGACTTGCTGGCTGCAAGCTCACAGATAAATCATTTGAAGTTGTGGCCTTTGCTTTAATGTCTGGGCACTCAAACTTGAGGTGGATTTGAGCTACAATGTGGGTGATTCAGGAATACAGCTGATCTGTGATGGACTGGTCTGCCCTCACTGCAAACACTAAGGTAAGTGGCGATGTCTGGACCAGATTGACTGAATATGTACCAGTCATTTTCAGTGGGGTATAAAACAGAACATGAAAAGCTAAATCAAGTTTGGGAATAATTATTGCTTTATTCTTCCAAACAGGCTTGCTGGCTGTAATATATCCAGAGAATCTTGTGAGACTCTGGCCTCAGCTCTCCCGTTGGCAGATCCACGGCTAACAAAGCTGAGCCTCAGCAACAATAACGTTGGGAGGTCAGTGATGAAGAAGTCGATGTGCTGCTGGACAGAGCTGTCCACTTTGGGAACTAGACTTCAACTTCAATGATTTGGAGGAATCTGGAGCGTGGGTCCTCAATGGACGTCTGGGCCAACAATGTAGCCTAGAGAAACTAGCGTGAGTGGAGATGTTTGCTTATCATCATCATCCTGACTTAATATTTTCAGATTTTGCGACCACATTTCTGTTAGCGGTGAAAGGAATGTATTTTGTTTGCTTTGAAACATGTAAATAAATGATCCTCAGTATCGCTAACATCCCTCCCTCTTCCTAATAGATCGTCTGGCTGTAATCTTAACCTCCAAACAAGCTTCAATGCCATACAACACTCCTTCCATGGCCTCCAACTGCTCTTAAACGCTAGTAAAACCAAATGCATGCTTTTCAACCGGTCGCTGCCTGCACCTGCATGCCCGACTAGCATCACCACCCTGGATGGTTCCGACCTAGAATATGTGGACGTCTATAAGTACCTAGGTGTCTGGCTAGACTGCAAACTCTCCTTCCAGACTCATATCAAACATCTCCAATCGAAAATCAAATCAAGAGTCGGCTTTCTATTCCGCAACAAAGCCTCCTTCACTCAAGCCGCCAAGCTTACCCTAGTAAAACTGACTATCCTACCGATCCTCGACTTCGGCGATGTCATCTACAAAATGGCTTCCAACACTCTACTCAGCAAACTGGATGCAGTCTATCACAGTGCCATCCGTTTTGTCACTAAAGCACCTTATACTACCCACCACTGCGACTTGTATGCTCTAGTCGGCTGGCCCTCGCTACATATTCGTCGCCAGACCCACTGGCTCCAGGTCATCTACAAGTCTATGCTAGGTAAAGCTCCGCCTTATCTCAGCTCACTGGTCACGATGGCAACACCCATCCGTAGCACGCGCTCCAGCAGGTGTATCTCACTGATCATCCCAAAAGCCAACACCTCATTTGGCCGCCTTTCGTTCCAGTACTCTGCTGCCTGTGACTGGAACGAATTGCAAAAATCGCTGAAGTTGGAGACTTTTATCTCCCTCACCAACTTCAAACATCAGCTATCTGAGCAGCTAACCGATCGCTGCAGCTGTACATAGTCTATTGGTAAATAGCCCACCCTTTTCACCTACCTCATCCCCGTACTGTTTTTATTTATTTACTTTTCTGCTCTTCTGCACACCAATATCTCTACCTGTACATGACCATCTGATCTTTTATCACTCCAGTGTTAATCTGCAAAATTGTAATTATTTGCCTACCTCCTCATGCCTTTTGCACACATTGTATATAGACCCCCCCTTCGTTTTCTACTGTGTTATTGACTTGTTAATTGTTTACTCCATGTGTAACTCTTTGTTGTATGCTCACACTGCTATGCTTTATCTTGGCCAGGTCGCAGTTGCAAATGAGAACTTGTTCTCAACTAGCCTACCTGGTTAAATAAAGGTTAAATAAAATAATAAAAAAACAAAACATGAATCCCTAGAAACTCTGGCCTCAGCTCTCCAGTCACCATCTGATTGAGCTGGACCTCAGCTACAACGACGTGGGTGACAGATTCAATTGCTGGGAAATGGCCTGATAAGTCCACATTGGAAACTAGCCAACCTAGGGTAAGTGCTGTTACAGTTTATTCAACAATTCCAGTAGTGATATTGCCATTTGTGGAGTTTATCAATAGTATGGGTGAACTAGCAGTACCAATACATGTTTTGAATAAACATGCAACACCTCACTAACATTTATGCAAGGGTACCATTATACTAAATAAACTAATTACTACAGATTGGCTGGCTGTTATCTTTCATAAGGATGTTGTGAAAATCTGGTATCAGCATTCATGCCTCAAAACGCATGCCTGAGAGAGCTGGACATCAGCTACAACAACCTTGGGGACTGTGGAGTGAAACTGCTCTGTGCTGGACTGACGAGTCCACTCTGTCATATAGAGATACTGCAGTGAGTATTGTTGTGTGTACCATACAGACAAGGCAAAATGTTCAATGAAGGCAAAAAAAAAATCAATTTAGAAACATTTTTGTAGTGTCAATTTTATAACAAGTAATTGTTGCCTCAGCGTGCAATGCCTCACTTTATAGCATTTCTGGGCCTGTGCAGGTTTGATATAGCCTGTATTCTACCTCGTCTCTTTCTCTTAGTCTGAGGGAGTGTAATATGACAGGTGTATTCTGTTCAGATTTGGCCATAGTTTTGTGCTCATCCAACTCAAAGCTGAAAGAATTGGAACTACGAGGCAATAACCTGCAAAACTTAAGAGTTGCACTTCTCTCTGCTGTGCTCAGAGACATACATTGTGAAGTAAAGTGATTGGGGTAAAAGCAGCTTTGCAGTGCAGCATTTTAGTAATGATAGATACTGATTACGCAAAATGGCAGGGTGAAACTGTACTGCATTATTATTTTAAAAAATGTACCCCAATTTTGTGATAGCCAATTGGTAGTTACAGTCTTGTGCCATTGCTGCAACTCCCGTACGGGTCGATAGCCACGCGCCCTCCGAAACACGACCCTGCCAAGCCGCACTGCTTCTTAACCCGGAAGCCAGCCGCACCAATGTGTCGGATGAAACACCGTACAGCTGGCAACCAAAGTCAGCGTGCATGCACCCAGCCCGCCACACGGAGTCGCTAGAGCGCGATGGGACACAGACATCCCGGCCGGCCAAACTCTCCCCTCACCCAGAAGTCCCCTAACCCGCAAATTGTGCATTTAAAAACTCCCTGGATTTACAAAAAGAAAATTCATTGATTGCAGGTTGTCTGGCTGTAGAACCACAGAGGAAGGCTGTATTTATCTGGTTTCGGCTCTGAGATCCAACCCTTCACACCTGAAAGAGCTGGACCCGAGTTACAATCACCCAGGCGACTCTGGAGTGAAGCAGCTCTCTGCTGTACTAGAAGATCCACACAGTATGCTGAAGAAACTCAGGTAAACTCAAAAGAACGAGCAAAACCTTCATACTGAAGAAAATATTTTTACCATCTCGGGGTTTCTGAGCTTCTGTAACCAACTATATTGACTGAATCTAAATCACTGACCGGGCCTTCGATTTTCTCTACAGAGTGGAACATGGTGGGGAATGCAGGGCCAAAGCAGGGCTGAGAAATTGTAAGTCTGTGCTAGATAGGAATTACAATAAAATGTGGGCTACAAGTAGTCAAACAAAACATTTTACACATTAACGTGAGATAATTTGTACACTCTTGTATAAAGTAATTAAACTGGCTCAGTTGTGTTCCGTTTACCCAAACACAAAGCCTGACACTAGCCATTTTTCTTATTGCCCTCAAACTTGTCTGTAGATGCCTGTCTGCTCAGTCTGGACCCAAACACAGTGCACCCACACCTGTCACGCTCAAAGGGGAACCGAGAGGTGACGCGAAACGTAGAGAACCAGCAGAACCTCTTGATCACCCAGAAATAATTCAGCACTGTCGCCAAGTTCTGGGCAAAGAGTTTCTGACTTCACGCTGTTACTGGGAAATAGAGTGGAGCAGGACGAACGTTGACATCGGAGCCACATGTAAAAAGAATCAACAGGAAAGGCGAGGGCTCGGAAAGCATGATCGGGATGAAAAACAAGTCCTTTAGCTTGGTCTGTCATCGTGAAGGAAATCACTTCTGTCACAATGGGAGGATCATTAAAATAGCCACTCCACTTCCTTCCTCAAAAAGATTTGGGGTGTGTCTGGACTGGCCGGCTGGCACTCTAGCCTTCTACATTGTCGCCAGTGACCCACCTGCATACATTCCACACCACGTTTACAGAGCCCCTCCATCCCGCGTTTGGAGTTTACATGGGCTCCAAGCTGACACTTTGCCAGTTTGACTAGAGAGTCAATCAGCATATATTCAGTGCATACAGAGTAGTATATTACATATGAGAAGTGACAGTAAAATGTGTCTACTGTAGTCCATCTGCTGCATTGCATTGTACCAATTGTGTATATAGTAGTTTAAGTTACTGCTGACCTCACAATCTTTTGGATATTGTTAGGTTCTAATTCTCAGAGTAAACTCAGACACTATGAAAGCTTAAACCAAGTTAATTATTCCCAGAGGGTCAATACAGCTGCATTAGACAACGACATTTCACACAAGCACTGATATTTAACCCTTTCTCATAGGTTGAGTCTCCTCCTACACATCTGAGTAGCCAACGCATCGCTGTTGCTAGACAGAACCTTAGTGAAAACGGTTCTTCTTCACTTCATCTGACCTCTACCCCAAAGTGCTCACTCCCCAATTCAAGGCTCTCATGGTGATTGGTACCAGACTGTGTGTCGCTTCTCCTCTCATTGGATCCCTGATGGCTAACAATAACAGATCCTGACAATATAAACGTTATACATTACCCTCTCTAATAAGTACATTTCATTCTCAGAACCCAACAATACAGATAATAATACTGCATAGTATATGAATGTTATTTTTCAGTCTGTTCTGGAAACTACAACTTTTAATGTATTTTTTAAATAGTCAAAACACTGCTCTTGAACCATTCATAATAAGGCCTACTTAATGGTTGGTGTCATAGTACAGCAATAAAAGATCCCTGAATGCAAACAAAACAGTCTGGTTGTCCATTATGTAAAACAATTATGTCAACTTTATTCAAACAGTCATACTAGCAACCAGCAAAGCATCTAACTCTCCAGTATCAGTCAATCCGTGTCTTAATGAAAACACTACAGTTGGCAATCAATTGTCCATTTTCATCCCTTTTTTACATTTCAGCAGAATTTACTTCAACATGATTGTGCTATAGTCTACACTGATTCTTACTGTGCAATGTGTTTCTCTTAATTGTGATTTGGAAGGCCATCAGGAGCTCTTCCAATATTACTTGTAGCCGGATACAGCTCTAAGACCTCTTGCACATCTTATGCGCTTTTCTCCTTCATACATTCAAGAGGGGTTGGATTTCACATTTTAGCACCTCATAACACTAGGAACCTCATGGCCTGAACATATTAACACATTTGGAACCCTTGTACTTTGTCTATGCATACTAGCACAGAAACGAGTCCTGGCCGTGTCTTAATGGCCCCTGCATCTGCGCCATCAACGGGAGACTTACCCATATTTCTGCACCTTCAGTAGTGTTGAGTCCGAGAGGAAGCACAGTCAAGTGCCAACCAAGTTTTTAGAGATTGGTCAAGCGCTCCTCCTTTTCTGTGGCTTAGACTGCAGTTTGTCAATCCTGCTGACTAAGTGTTATTACGGTACTGTTCCACTGGTGTTGGGTCCTGCTCAGTCCGGGTCTGGCTCTCTGCTGCTGGTTGGCTCTGTGTCACTGACCTCCTCGTCGGAGTACACCCGCTCGGTGGAGGAGCGGAAAAGGCGCATGAGATCCTGGAAACGGGCACAAACCTAGAGGGAACACATTTAGGAGAGTTACGGTAAAGGAATAATAAAATAAAAAATATATTTTTAAGAGTTAGCTCCTCCAACATGACGAGGTAATGTTTCGTAGACAGAGGTGGAGCCATAACTAAGTGGAAAAGGACCCATGACAGATCAGACTATTACTCTGTTGCAGCCGCTCTATAAAAAGACGCTACGCTTCTCTCTCTCACCTCATTGCCTGTCTTGTTGCCAAGTTGGGCGGAGACAGCTTCAAAAGTTATTTTATTTGCTCCCTTCTGCTGACAGGCAGTCAAGATGGCACGGTCCGCCTCCCTGTTACAAACAACGAAAACAAAGCAAGATTGAACACAACAAATTTAAATTGTGAAATATCTATTTGGCAATATACCAGAATGATACAATACACTTTGCATCCCACTCCTTAAAGTGGTAAGCAGAAGTCAAAACAATAACTAAGTGTTTTCCATGCCACTGTTTTGTGAAAAAGCTACAGGATGGACCTGGAGGAATGTAACCACTCAAATTCATTGACAAAGCTATGGATGCAAGAACCAAAAATCAATGAGAACATAGTAGTTGTAATGTTTTGAGGCTATACCGTGTTTGTTTACATTTACTTTGTTTACAAACATTGGCGTAAACAAGTTTCTATTTTGGGTTCTGAGGATGGATGACCGTTGAACTCAGCTCATGTGGCATTTCTAAGTTATAGTCTTCAAGAATCAAATGGGTACATATTCATTTACAAGTCAAAAAAGTTGATGTAGCAACTGCAGATTGCCCCTTTAAATGAGCATACAACAGAAGGACAGTGGCTCTAACCTGGTCCAGAGGATGACTTTCTCTCCACTGGGTGTAAGTGAGATGTTTTTGGCACAGACTGAGGACTCCGGGTGGGTGCAGTGATCCCCCTCTTTCTCCTTCACTTGTGTGGCTTTTGGGGTTTTAGTGCCTTTGCATCTCCTAGGTTTATTTGCTGCTGATGACTTCTGGGAAGTGGAGATTGTGTTGGTCACATCACCACGGCCTCTGTTCTCAGTCTGACACTGCAGCGAGGACCGTAAGTGGAGCTCGTTGAAAAACACCCAGAATTCACCCTGCAGGTGGGTGTGACCTCGGAGAAGGTTGGCTATCTGGGCCTTCACCTGAAAGATAAAGAGAGACATTTAATGTTCTAATCTACCATCTCTCGAATCTGAAAAATAACTACGCTATTTCCCTCCTTTCTGCTTGGCTAGATTTGATAATAATTATGTTATACTGCTGTTTTCCACAACAGTTAGAACAGTCTGCTCATGTGAGTGTGAAATCAATGTAGCACTTCCTAGCACACCTCCTTGATTCCAGCAGGACTGAGAGTAGGGCCTCCTTGAAGGACGCTCACTATCTTGCGGTAGTGGGAGGAGTTTTCCCCAAAGCTCAGCTCCAGTTGTCGCAGGAAGTGCCGGCTACGCTCAAACGCCTGCTGCTCTGACAGCTACCGCAGGGGGAGGAGAAGGAATATTAACACCCTGACCTCTGTCTGTCACACACAAATAAGAGTTAGTTTTGATGTAATCACAGCCAAACACAGGTAATGGACGAGTTTCAAAGTGTATATTTTCAAAGTGTATAGGAGGCCAAGCCAGCACATACCAGTCCACACTCCTGGGCTTGTTCGGGATGGAGGAAGGCAGCAAAGTCTCGGAGAAGCTCCGGCCACTCGTTCAGAACAGGTTTAAGCCTCATGAAGAGTTCCACGGAGGTGTGCCCATCTCTGTCCTGCTCAAACTCATAGAGTACCTCCAGAAACTCCTCCACGCGCCCCGGCACCTCCTGCAGGGCATGGCACACCTGGTCATAGAGCAGGAGAGAGTTATATAGTAGGATATGCAGAGAGTTATATTTGCAGTAGGATTAATTCATCTTAAATCCTCTTAGGTGGTTAAATTCCCTATATAGGGGATGCGGGGCGGTTCTGGACCCGTTCCAACTGACATTTTGGTATACAAAGCACTCTGTGAATGTCGTAGGGTCCCGTTCCTTACAGTGCCAGAACCCCCCCCATCTGTCTGCTCCGTGTTGCCACTCTCTCAGCGGAGCGGACTTGAAGTGTCAGGTTTCAGACCCCACATTTGCATAGGGAGTGACACGTCACATCTTCGGGCCTATCCAGACAAAGAACTGATTTGCTCTTCCTCTAAGTAACTGATATTCTCAGCCGGATTTAGAGCTCGCATACATGTACTAACTCATTTCAGAGAATTGAAACAAGACCGCATTCTCTTGGTCACAGGAGGACGAAATTACTGTTTTAAAGCCGAAGTTGTAATGAATCTGCACACATTTGAACGGCGTCTCTGCGCCACTCAGTGAACGTTTGGGAGAAATGTATCCGTCGTCAGTTATATGAAATTGTGGCAAGATTGTCCTGTCACTAAGTATGGCCATATTTATTTGACTGTTGTAAAAAAAGCAACATCTTATAGCAAGTTGTTTCTAATTTGCTATTATATTTAGAAAGCATGTGAGTCATTTCAAGCCCTATTGCCTCACTTTTGTTGAATAGGGGGGTAAATCTTGATTTCTTTCATAATATTTGAGTATGGGTCCTCAAAGTGACTCCAGCTCAGCAATTTATAAAACAACATGTACCAGAAAGATGTTCCAGACCTTTCTAAAACCACACAACAGTTATTGTTTATGACCAACCCATGAAAATAATGAAGTTTGGGTATGTCTATTTAGGCAGAAATATAAATTATGTTGACGAGAGGGTGGCTATAACTGTGAATAGCGCCACAATGTATTGCATGTTGATGCACTGCATGCAATCGGAAGCTGCCTTATTCCGATGTAGTTTCGCAATGAATGCCACCCAGTACAATTCAACTCATTTTTTGGGCCAACTTCACCCAATTAGAGGGCTGTTCATCAGACAGAAACTTGGGTGCGAGAAATGCGCTTTATAAATAAAATGAATCATCATTATGATTATTTACCCTGTTGAGATAATGCTGAGCGAAGCCTATTTCCTTCTTCTCCCTCAGGGGGTCGCTGTCGAGTAGGTTGTCATGGTCGTAGATGATCGGTGGGCTTTTGGATAACCCCTTGCTGCCGACTACTCCAGTGTGATGCTGCTCGTGCCTCGAGCTAGGAGGGTTGGGGCTACTACTATGGCATTCTGGGAAGTACAAATCAAATCCAGCAGGTGTGGTTAGATGGGAAAAGAGGAGGACTCCCCAATTCCAAATAGACCCCTAGGACTTTGTAGAAATCTGAAAGGATTTAATAGCATTGACATATTTCATGAACCTATGTGCAGGGTTTCCCCCTTATGCATTTAGCAGCGGAGCACCACCGCCAAATCATGGCCGCTGCAAGAAATGTAATAAAGTTTTATTTACAATGTAGATATATAGATGTATGCCCCTGGAAGACCCAAAATCGGCCACCCCGCATAGGAAGACCCCACCCTTCCTAACTCTGCCACTGCTGCTGAAAAAAAAAACAAGGGGGAAAAAAAGAACTGTGTCCATCCATGTTGTGGCGTTTAAAGATTGGTGGGAAGCTAACCTGAGGATGTGCCTGATTGTTCACCCTCTTCCAAGTCCTCTGACCTCCCCCCTGACGCCAGCCATGACAGTTTCTCCATCGTCTCCTACAAGGAAAGATAACACACAAACATGTGACATGTTAACTTGGTAAATAAAATTTATTCATATGTTCATGTAATATCAACGTCTCGCATGACCTCACTCACCTGCAGCTCTGGCACGGACAACGTGGACTCCTCAGAAGCTGGTGACATCACTTCCTCTACCTCCTGATCTCTGTCTCCCCTGCCCTCTTTACCCTCCCACTCTCCGTCCCCCATGTCCGACGGCCCGGGCGATAGGTTCAGCGTTATCGCCTGCCCCTCGGACTCCTCAGCGGGGTCAACGGAGTCAACGCTCCCCAAGGGGCTGGCAGAGGACTCCGACAGGGCCAGGAGGGGCATATCATAATCACCTCCATCCTCATCCCTCTCATCCACATCCCTCTCATCCACCCCCTCTTCCTCCGTTACAACTGTGACGTAGTCGTATGGGGTCAGAGCCTGGTCCAGGGCAGGTGGTTCCGTGGAGGCTGAAGGCTGGGGCTTCCCCTCACTCTTCAGGCTGCTTTTAGGTTTCTTTGTCACCCGCCGCAGGCTCATCCTGGAGGATTTTCTCTTGAATTGTTCGATAGGAGTCGTAGTAGAGACCGAGGTTTGGGTTTCGGTAACAGTGGATGCTGTTCTACTACTCATGTGGGGCAACAAAAGGAGGTTTGCGCCACTGTTGGGGGCCACGGTATTCAGGTTTGTTTGGGGAGGGATCTTGTTGTTGGGTGGAGGGGCTGGCAGCAGCCTGGGCAGCCTGCGGAGGTTGGCGAATGTGCTGAACTTCCGAGCAACTAGGTCTTTGGCCAATGGAGCGAAGTGTGACAACCGGGGGACCAACACCCTGGCGGATGGGGCAGGACAAAGGACAGCTGCGGGCACTGGGGCAGGCAAATTGAGGATGACGTGCAGGGGCTTCTGGGAAGGTTTGGGTTGAGGCTTGAGGGGACGTTTCAGATGAGGCTTGGTGGGATGCTGAAGAGAAGGAGGTTTGGATGTTGCAGGCTGGATGGGCCGCAGTTTGTGGTGGGCCATGCACTGTTGAATCACAGCACCTGTCTGGGAATTATTTTCAGAGCATGTAGTTCCACTTCCCAGACTCTGGGTGGCGTTGTGCGATACAGCCAGGGACAGTGAGAGGTCACAGGGTGGTGGACGGTGCCAGCGCCTGAAGCCGCAGCGCTGGAATGAAAGGCTGTCGGGGAGTTGGGGCGGGTAGCGAGTCCCGGGAGGGAAGCTGTAGTCCAAAGTTCTGGAGGAACTGAAGAGAAGAGTGACGAGTGGGGCTTTCTTTGATTGACAGGCCGACATGGCTTCTGTATCCAGCGAGCTGTTGAGTTCCCTGATTGCCTCGTAGATATAAGGCAAACTTCTCTGTAGGAACAGAACATTTATTTAAATCAATATGAACTATTTAGCTGGTTCCTGAAATGTTATCCTTTATCCAAAATAAATGTACTTTCATCTTCACTGAAATAAAGAAACTTCCAGTCCAAAACAACCTTTATTGTTAGAATATCTGACAATAATAAGCATAGGCAATATGGTGGAATCTCTCCTAGGACAAATGGAAGGCTCGGTGGCCAACAATATACAGTGGCAAGAAAAAGTGAACCCTTTGGAATTACCTGCATTTCTGCATAAATTGGTCATAACATTTGATCTGATCTTCATTTAAGTCACAACAATAGACAGAGTCTGCTTAAGAGGTTAAACTAATAACACACAAATTATTGTATTTTTCTTGCCTATATTGAATACATAATTTAAACATTAAGTGTAGGTCGGGAAAAGTATGTGAAACCCTTGGCTAATTACTTCTTCAAAAGCTAATTGGAGTCGGGAGTCCGCTAACCTGAAGTCCAATCAAAGAGACAAGATTGGAGATGTTGATTAGAACTGCCCTGCCCCATACATTTTTTATTTATTTTTTAAAACACCTCACAAAATTTGAGTTTGCACAAAAAGCATTGCCTGATGTGAACCATGCCTTGAACAAAGGAGATATCAGAAGACCTAAGATTAAGAATTGTTGACTTTGATAAAGCTGGAAAGGGTTACAAAAGTATCTCTAAAAGGCTTGATGTTCATCAGCATCAGCACTGTTGCTACTCTCCCTAGGAGTGGCCGTCCTGCAAAGATGACTGCAAGAGCACAGTGCAGAATGCTCAATGAGGTTAAGAAGAATCCTAGTGTCAGCTAATGACTTACAGAAATCTCTAAAACATGCAAACATCTCTGTTGACGAGTCTACGATACGTAAAACACTGAACAAGAATGGTGTTCATGGGAGGACACCACGGAAGAAGCCACTGCTGTACCAAAAAAAAAACACTGCTGCACGTCTGAAGTTCGCAAAAGGACACCTGAATGTTCCACAGCGCTACTGGCAAAATATTATTTGGACAGATGAAACTACAGTTGAGTTGTTTAGAAGGAACACACAATACTATGTGTGGAGAAAAAAAAAGGCACAGCACACCAACATCAAAACATCATCCCAACTGTAAAGTATGGTGGAGGGAGCATCATGGTTTGGGGCTAATTTGCTGCCTCAGGGCCTGGACAGCTTGGTATCATTGACGGGAAAATTATTTCCCAAGTTTATCAAGACATTTTTCAATGGAATGTTAGGCTGTCTGCGAATTGAAACTCAACAGAAGTTGGGTGATGTAACAGGACAAGGACCCAAAACACAGAAGAAAATCAACAACGGAATGGCTTCAACAGAAGAAAGTACGCCTTCTGGAGTGGCCCAGTCAGAGTCCTGACCTCAACCCGATTGAGATGCTGTGGCATGACCTCAAGAGAGTTCACACCAGACATCCCAAGAATATTGCTGAACTGAAAAAGGTTTGTATAGAGGAATAGTACAAAATTCCTCCTGACCGTTGTGCAGGTCTGATCCGTAACTACAGAAAAGATTTGGTTGAGGTTATTGCTGCCAAAGCAGGGTCAACCAGTTATTAAATCCAAGGGTTCACATACTTTTCCCACCCTGCACTGTGAATGTTTACACGGTGTGTTCAATAAAGACATGAACACGTATAGTTTGTGTGTTATTAGTTTAAGCAGACTGTGTTTGTCTATTGATGTGACTTAGGTGATGAGAACACATTTTATGACCAATTTATGCAGAAATCCAGGTAATTCCAAAGGGTTCACATACTTTTTCTTGCCACTGTACGTACTAACTATCATAGGTGTTGATTTGGGATTGGGATCAGGCAGTAGTATTCTATATGTAGTTGGTACCCTCAGCCATCCGGGCATGGCTCTCTCCTCTCTCTCCACTGAAGGGCGCAGGTCACCCGGCTTCACTCGGTCACAGGCCACCGGCATGGGAAGGACCACTTTCTGGAGCTGGTAGGCCTTTTAGTAAAAAATTATTATAATAATTGTTTAAAAAAGACGTGGGGAGAGGCGCTTTTTGAGGTCCATTCGTTCATATTGTTTATGGTCAACGCTAATGTTAGTTGAGTATTAGTTCATGTTAGTGGATATGTGGATCACTCCCTCTCCTGGATAAAAGAACAGGTCCCAGTTAAGGAAACAACTAACTAGAAACTACTAATTTACAACTAACCCAAACTATAAACAGTCGCCCTAATACATTTACTTTAGTAATAGTGTATATAATTTGTATATCCGGGTCCTACCTTGATGACGTTGTTGGGATGGGTGTGTTTACACTTCTCCATAATGTGGTCACGGAGCTGAGAGACCCTCTTGGCGCGGAGCAGGTAGTGACACAGCAGTTCCTTGGGCTGGAGGGTCTCCCCCAGGTTTCTCAGGCCCAGGACGATCAGGCTGGGAAAACAAGATGGCAGAGAGTAAAGGACTCAGCATACGGACTTAGTTCATTTGTCAGCGAGTTATTAACACATATAAAAAGCATGCAGAAATCAAATTAATTTTAGATTTCAAGTTTACGTACTACGGAAACAAAAAAAGTGTTTAGGACAAGGTGCGCATTTAAAAGAGCATACACAGTACACTGAATAAAAATATAACCGCAACATTTAAGTGTTGGTCCCATGTTTCATGAGCTGAAATAAATTATCCCAGAAAATTCTAATTTCTCAAAAATGGTGTGCACAAATTTGTTTACATCCCCTTTATTGAACATTTCTCCTTTGCCAAGATAATTTATCCAGCTGACAGGTGTGGCATATCAAGAAGCTGATTAAACAGCATGTTCATTACACAGGTGCACCTTGTGCTGGGGACAATAAAAAGGCCACTAAAATGTGCATTTTTGTCACAACACAATGTCAAAGATGTAAGAAGTTGAGGGAGTGTGTAATTGGCTTGCTGACTGCAGAAATGTCTACCAGAGCCGTTGCCAGAGAATGTAATGTTCATTTCTCTACCATATGCTGCCTCCAATGTCATTTTAGAGAATTTGGAAGTATGTTCAAACGGCCTCACAACCGCAGACCACGTGTATGGCGTTGTGTGGGTCAGCGGTTTGCTGATGTTAACCTTATGAACAGAGTGCCCTATGGTGGCGATGGGGTTATGGTTTGGGCAGGCATAAGCTACTAACAAAAACTGCATATTTTTTTATGTAAATTTGAATGCGCATTGTCGTGCCATTCATCCACTGCCATGACCTCATGTTTCAGGATGAAAATGCACAGCCCCATGTCGCAAGGATCTGTAAACTATTCCTGGAAGCTGAAAATGTCCCAGTTCTTCCATGGACTGCATACTCACCAGAAATGTCACACATTGATCATGTTTGTGATGCTCTGGATCGACAACATGTTCCAGTTCCCGACCAATATCCAGCAACTTCGCATAGCCATTGAAGAGGAGTGGTACAACATTCCACAGGCCACAATCAACAACCTGATCAACTTCTATGTGAAAGAGATGTGTGACGCTGCATGAGGCAACACCAGATACTGACTGGTTTTCTGATCCACACCGCTACCTTTTTTTAATGGCATCTTTGACCAACAGATGCATATCTGTATTCCAAGTCATGTGAAATCCATAGATTAGGGCCTAATGCATTTATTTCAATTGACTGATTTACTTACATTAAGTGTAACTCAGTAAATTATTAGAATTTTTTGCATGTTGTGTTCATATTTTTGTCCAGTATAATATGGGTATTCTATGAGGAATCAGATACAATATGGGCATTAAAAGGAGGTTATAACGTTTGGGCATTATATTGGAATTCTAAAAAGGTCCTTCTTACCAGTCCTCTCCTGCAGTGAACATGCTGACTGAGCGGGCGGAGTGCAGGGCTGGGTCCAGGCTGACATGGGGCAGTAGCTCAGGGTACAGGAACACCGGCCGTGTGGCAAACAGCCATGCCAGCTGGGGTGGCATCGACGGGTGCTTCCGGACTGGCAAAGTGGTAACACACAACAAACCAGTTAGAGTGAGAGAGATTAATTAAACATGAATTAGGCCTACATCCTGAATGAGTTCAAACATTTTCAACTGAAAAGGGTACATTGTAATTC
The DNA here is from genome assembly GCF_002021735.2 of Oncorhynchus kisutch. Taxonomy (NCBI): domain Eukaryota; kingdom Metazoa; phylum Chordata; class Actinopteri; order Salmoniformes; family Salmonidae; genus Oncorhynchus; species Oncorhynchus kisutch. The sequence goes on from NC_034187.2 coordinate 57,829,279, forward strand.
AATTTAGTAAATTAGAAATCATCTTTACCTCATCGATTTGACTATCATCATGGCTCTCATGCTTACCTCTCCTGCATGTTCGTGGCTCGTTAGGGGCTTCCTGGTAAGGGATTGGGGACAGTCTGAGCTCCTCCAGTAGTGACAGTGCCCCCTGTAGGTTACAGGCTCTGAACACACTGGTAAAGCATGTCTCCACTGGGCCCTGGGTCAACTCCCCACGCTGGGTCAACTCCCCACGCTGGGTCAACTCCCCACGCTGGGTCAACTCCCCACGCTGGGTCAACTCCCCACGCTGGGTCAACTCCCCACGCTGGGTCAACTCCCCACGCTGGGTCAACTCCCCACGCTGGGTCAACTCCCCACGCTGGGTCAACTCCCCACGCTGGGTCAACTCCCCACGCTGGGTCAACTCCCCACGCTGGGCAAACATCTGTAACTCCATCTGTGAGTGATGAGAGTTTGATGTAGAGAGTGATGGAGAGTTAGCGAGAGAGACAGAGATATGGTGGGAGTATCAGAGAGAGAGAGAACGAAAGTATATTTAGAAGTTGGTGCAGCTAAAGGCACTAGTGAAAGTGTCAGTATGTTTCTCTCTCACCAGGAACTGCTTGGTGGTGGCTGCTTCACTCTGCAGTGCAGCCACCGGGCTGGTTAACATATGGACCTGGGTCAGGAGCTGGACGTGCTGCAGACGGAGAAAAATACAGTAACTACCGACCGAAAGACAAACAAAGGTTGTCTTCATTGTGGATCCTTGACCAGGATCTCACTACCTAGGTTTTGATTTAGATGTTTGTTTTGACCAGGTTTGGCTCAGCAAGATAAAAGCTCAATTACAAAATATTGAGCATAAAGCAGGGTCCGGATTAATTCCAATTTCATTTGAAATTCCAATTTAATTCTTGAATTCACTCATGGAGTGGAGAATTTGCATTGAATTCAATTTTGGGTTAGAATTTAATTTGTAAAATAGTTTAACCTTTGGAATTGAATAATTGTACATTTCCCAGATAATGGAATTAATGCACTTAGTATATGAAATGTACTGCAGTATTTGTTTTTAATTAGTTAAACGTGCATTCCTATATTTCCAGCTAGGCTGTCTGAACAGTCACATGATCAGCCTGAAAGCCTGAGGGAATTTAATTTGAATTTGTGGAATTGTTGGGGATAATATTGAATTGGGAATAGAATTCTTAGAATTTACCCAGCATTGGAATTGAATTCTCTGAATTCAAAGACTGATCTGGAATTTGAATTGAATGAATTTACAGGGAGAGGGAATTTAATTTGTGGAATTAACCCTAACACAAAGCCAAGGACCCCAGACCTGCTGGACTTGCTGCTGCAGCTGGAGTCTCTGGTGGTGGGAGAGGGTGGGGGTGAATGGAGGCGGGGACTCCCGGGGCTTGGTGATGAGGGCCCTGGGGACCAACAGGCCCTGGCTCTCCAGCAGGGCCCGGCGACGCCGGATGGCGTCCAGCTGCTCCTTCACCGTACGGTAGCGCCCTGCCGTCACCTCCGCCATGGGGTCCTCCAACCTAGGGATCAAAGGTCAAACTGGGTCAGCTATACATAGGTCAAATCAGAAGAGGTTGAAAGTTGTCACTGTGTGGGTGAGTAGACGGTATAAAGGTTGTGATTAGAGGTTGAAATCAATATACAGAATTCAGTTTCGCAACTGTACTGATAGAATGTTATTCACTATGTATTCCTCGTGTCACCATTTCTATTTTTGTACCTTTATCTCTGCATTGTTGAAAAAGGACCCGTAAGTAAGCATTTCACTGTTAGTCTACACACCTGTCGTTTACAAAGCATGTTACAATTAAAACAGTATTTGATAAATGGAATTATTTACTTGGGAAGATGCCAGTGTAACAAACAACATCCGAACAGTGTGTATAGGAAGTGGATACACCTACGGGATATCTGGCGGGGTGTTGAATGTGGGTGTCCCCAGGACAGGTGCCTCTTCCTCCCTCTCCTCCTCTTCCTCGTGTCCCTCCCCATCTTGCTCCTGAGCAGTCAGCTCATCCTGGAACTGGAGCACACACACACAGAGATAAACGATACATAGACAACCACACAACATACCAAACACAGAGGGGTAAAGAAAGGACACATAGAAGGGGTGTTTGGAGGGAAAGAGAGAGGGGAGACAAAAGAAACAGACAAACACAGATCCTCTCTTACGGTCTCAAACAACTCCTCCATCAACTGGTTCACTTCCTTTTCTGTGGGAAAAAAAAAGGGAGATGAGGGTCAATACCTGACAGTCACAGCCTAGATAAATTGACTCCATCTCATCACCATGGTAACTCACTGGTGATGCGGACGGCTCGGTCATTACGGTAATCCTCCACGTCGGGTTCGTCGATCTCCGCCAGGAAGTTATACTCAGGATCGTCATCATCATCATCGCCTTCCTCTAAAAAAAACAAGTAAAAAAGAAGGAGAGAACATCGAGAAAGAAGATCAGAGTGCAAGAGTGAGAGTAAGTGAGAAGAAGCAACTCAATATTAGGAAGGTGCCCTTAACGTTTTGTACACTCAGTCTAGATCAGGGATGGACAACTCCAGCCCTCAGGGGTCTGGTTGGCATCACTTTTCCCTCAGCCCTACAGTGGGGCAAAAAAAGTATTTAGTCAGCCACCAATTGTGCAAGTTCTCCCACTTAAAAATATGAGAGAGGCCTGTAATTTTCATCATAGGTACACTTCAACTATGACAGACAAAATGAGAAAAACATTTTCCAGAAAATCACATTGTAGGATTTTTTTATGAATTTATTTGCAAATGATGGTGGAAAATAAGTATTTGGTCACCTACAAACAAGCAAGATTTCTGGCTCTCACAGACCTGTAACTTCTTCTTTAAGAGGCCCCTCTGTCCACTCGTTACCTGTATTAATGGCACCTGTTTGAACTTGTTATCAGTATAAAAGACACCTGTCCACAACCTCAAACAGTCACACTCCAGACTCCACTATGGCCAAGACCAAAGATCTGTCAAAGGACACCAGAAACAAAAAATTGTAGACCTGCACCAGGCTGGGAAGACTGAATCTGCAATAGGTAAGCAGCTTGGTTTGAAGAAATCAACTGTGGGAGCAATTATTAGGAAATGGAAGACATACAAGACCACTGATAATCTCCCTCGATCTGGGGCTCCACGCAAGATCTCATCCCGTGGGATCAAAATGATCACAAGAACGGTGAGCAAAAATCCGAGAACCACACGGGGGGACCTAGTGAATGTCCTGCAGAGAGCTGGGACCAAAGTAACAAAGCCTACCATTGGTAACACACTACGCCGCCAGGGACTCAAATCCTGCAGTGCCAGATGTGTCCCCCTGCTTAAGCCAGTACATGTCCAGGCCCGTCTGAAGTTTTCTAGAGAGCATTTGGATGATCCAGAAGAAGATGAGGGAGAATGTCATATGGTCAGATGAAACCAAAATATAACTTTTTGGTAAAAACTCAACTCGTCGTGTTTGGAGGACAAAGAATGCTGAGTTGCATCCAAGAACACCATACCTACTGTGAAGCATGGGGGTGGAAACATCATGCTTTGGGGCTGTTTTTCTGCAAAGGGACCAGGACGACTGATCCGTGTAAAGGAAAGAATGAATGGGGCCATGTATCGTGAGATTGAGTGAAAACCTCCTTCCATCAATCAGCAAGGGCATTGAAGATGAAACGTGGCTGGGTCTTTCAGCATGACAATGATCCCAAACACATCGCCTGGGCAACGAAGGAGTGGCTTCGTAAGAAGCATTTCAAGGTCCTGGAGTGGCCTAGCCAGTCTCCAGATCTCAACCCCATAGAAAATCTTTGGAGGGAGTTGAAAGTCCGTGTTGCCCAGCAACAGCCCCAAAACATCACTGCTCTATAGGAGATCTGCATGGAGGAATGGGCCAAAACACCAGCAACAGTGTGTGAAAACCTTGTGAAGACTTACAGAAAACGTTTGACCTCTGTCATTGCCAACAAAGGGTATATAAAAAAGTATTGAGATAAACTTTTGTTTTTGACCAAATACTTAATTTTCCACCATAATTTGCAAATCAATTCATAAAAAATCCTACAATGTGATTTTCTGGATTTTTTTTCTCTCATTTGTCTTTCATAGTTGAAGTGTACCTATGATGAAAATGACAGGCCTCATCTTTTTAAGTGGGAGAACTTGCACAATTGGTGTCTGACTAAATCGTTTTTTGGCCCACTGTATATCTAACACAAACTAAAGACCAGGGATAGGTGATTATTACTCTAACGGCCGAGGGTAGTTGCTAGGCGTGGATTTGAGCCGCGCACACACACACGCACCACCCCCTCACCATCGTTGTACATGTCAGAGGTCATGATGCCCTGCAGCCAGTGGGTCCACTCGGGGTCCTCGGGGGCGGAGTCACACCCGTACATGTCGGGCGTGATGTCAGGGGCACAGAGCTCTGCCTCCAGCTGGCCCATGGGGACGTCCCGGAGGGGCCTCTTGGAGCGTGTACGACACGCCATCAGACCGTCCGCCAGGGGTGGCTGTGAGAGTGGTAGGGAGACAACGGGGATGAAGGAAGAGGGGGAACAGAGAGCGAAAGCTTGAGGTTAGCAGTGCAAAGTCAGGTAAATCTCCAAGCATGTCTTTGGACAGGTAGTTCAGGTAGCACCTCCGGTTTCACGTTTCAAAATGTTTTCCCTGTTTCAAGCCTACTGAACAGGACCCGGAAAGCAGAAATCTCTATCGCATTCCATTCTAAATCTATGAGCACTGCATTGATGGGTTGCATCTAGCAGGAGCCATTATCTGGAATGGGTGGTGGGCGATTCCACGCCAGGATAGGCCGAAAATATTTCAGATTGTTCTGGCAATTCTCAAATAGAAACGTCATTGGGAGGAAAGATGTTAGATGTTCATCCCCCTTGGGTTGTGCCGTGGCGGAGATCTTTGTGGGCTATACTCGGCCCTGTCTCAGGATGGTAAGTTGGTGGTTGAAGATATCCCTCTAGTGGTGTGGGGGCTGTGCTTTGGCAAAGTGGGTGGGGTTATATCCTTCCTGTTTGGCCCTGTCCGGGGGTGTCCTCGGATGGGGCCATAGTGTCTCCTGACCCCTCCTGTCTCAGCCTCCAGTATTTATGCTGCAGTAGTTTATGTGTCGGGGGGGCTAGGGTCAGTTTGTTATATCTGGAGTACTTCTCTTGTCCTATCCGGTGTCCTGTGTGAATTTAAGTATGCTCTCTCTAATTCTCTCTTTCGGAGGACCTGAGCCCTAGGACCATGCCTCAAGACTACCTGACATGATGACTCCTTGCTGTCCCCAGTCCACCTGGCCGTGCTGCTGCTCCAGTTTCAACTGTTCTGCCTGTGATTATTATTATTTGACCATGCTGGTCATTTATGAACATTTGAACATCTTGGCCATGTTCCGTTATAATCTCCACAGCCAGAAGAGGACTGGCCACCCCACATAGCCTAGTTCCTCTCTAGGTTTCTTCCTAGGTTTTGGCCTTTCTAGGGAGTTTTTCCTAGACACCGTGCTTCTACACCTGCATTGCTTGCTGTTTGGGGTTTTAGGCTGGGTTTCTGTACAGCACTTTGAGATATCAGCTGATGTACGAAGGGCTATATAAATACATTTGATTTAGACATTATTTTTTACCTTGGTATCAATGCACTTTTTAGATCTATGCATGGACCCTATGATGCGTGAACCATACATGACACAGACATCTTGGTGTCATTATACTCCTTATAGTGTGCTCTAAAATATGGATTATGTCTATATTCTGAAAAATATTTATGTTCAAAATAGTTTGTGTTGAATTAATGTTCAAAAGTACCTTTTTGATTTTGCTTATTTTTAGACATACTGTTTGTAACAATATACTCCTCTAACATGTCATATTTCCAGAGTGGGCTCTCCGGTACTTTCGAAGGGCTGAAACATTTCATACATAGAAATTGACAGGTCATTAACCAATTACAGCCCACTGCACATTCAGCAAATCACCAGTAGAGGGAGTTCCCTTTGAATCGATTTTCCCATTCACTGTTGGGGGTGCTCATAAAATTAAATCATAACTTCAAAATTATGCTAGCACAAGCCCACTCTGGAAATGTGATGTACTTGTACAGTATATTGTTCCAATGAATATGTTTTAAAATTACAGAATCAAAATGGGTACTTTAGAGCTTAATATTCAAATGTTTAATGTATGTGAAAATGTTTATTTCAGAATCTAGACACTTCATATTGTAGAGCACACAATGAGTTTAATGATACCGATGTTGTCTGTATCATGTACGGTTCACGGATTATAAGGTCTTACAGAAAGTATGTACAGTATAGGCCTAAAAATAGCCTAAAAATAGCCACTTTAATCATGATTTTCAACAACAAAAAAGTTTGTGATACAAATGTTTTAAAAAAAATAAAAAAAACATGTCAAACATCATTCCTCCCAATTAAGTTTCTATGTGAGAATTGCCAGAACAATCTGAGATATGGCCCTGGTACCTGGTAGGGCTCCAGGCAGACTGTGCCGATGGCCAGCTCCTCCTCCACAGCATGAAGCTTCTCCAGGAAGCTGAATTCTGGAGGGGCCCTGGTGGTACAGAATCCCTGTGGGCCAGAGGAGGAGGAGGGCTGGGGGGGAGGGGGAGGGCCCATGGGGACAACCTCCACCTTTAGGTGTCTGGACCTGCTATGATTGACCTGGGAGGAAATGAGTTTCATGAGATAAACATTGAAATGTATCTCACAAGAATATAACAATAACAAGAGCATATTATGCTACTTACAAAAGGCAATATTCTGTATATTATTCATTTTTACATGAAAAACAAAATGCTTATACATATGTTATTGCTTGAGGCAAAAATACAAATATTTAAAATTGTATTGAAGTGTGTCACCTGCATGGGGCTGCAGCTCCTGTCGTCGTCCCACTCTGTGTGTATTTTCCTGTTGAAGCCTCCTCTGATTCCCCTTGGAGACGAGGCCGTGCTCTCCATGTCACTTTCCTGAAATGTCTACACATACAAAGTCCAATACAGTCATTTCAATATATAGAGATACAGAGAAACACGAATGATTTTGTATTTATTTAAAGTATTGGCACATCCAATCATAATGTATGTATGACCACTTACAATCATTTACTGTTGCCATTCTAAAGTTGATAAAGCTGATCTACTTTGCTTTGCTTTTTTAACCACACAATTCTGTCCGCATGATGAACGCCTCCCAATGTATGCAACAATAAAATAAAACATGTTCAGTCCACAAGCTAACACAGAGCCCAATCCTATGAATCTCTTACATCTTCCGCTGTCTCATCCTCCTCCTCTTCATCGGGGCAGTACTCTTCATCAGAGGAGTCTTCCTCCGCTAATTGAATGTCCACAAACTGTGGTGCCTGAAAACGGAGAAAAAAAAAGAAACAGACAAGCACTTCAGCCCTTTCTAGTTGGGAGCCACACTTTTCAGTCAGGTAATGAGTGTTTAATACTACTTTCATAGCAGTACGATGGTGGTACCTTCTCTTTATTGACCTTTTTGATGGGGGACATGTTCCAAGTGGGAATGACCTGAAATAACAAAGACTGAATTACAAGAGACTCAATAGCAAAACATAAATCTAAATGTAGGTTAAAAAACACACACACTAAAATGCAGTGAACTCACCACTCCTTTTTCTACCACCTCCTTGAATTTGGAACGTGTCATCTTGGGCTCCTAAGAGGTAGATGAGAAAGATGTTGAATGAAAGTGCACACAGAGACTTGAACGTGTCAATTCTCAACTGGAAAAGTCTTCATTAGGACATGGATATGCAATGGTTGACACTCACAAAGACAGGCACAGCCTCCGTCTCATTGATGGCAGCTTTCATCATGGCCACCACATGCTCATTGGTGATCACTTCCTGTGGTTCAAAAGGTAAAAAAGGTTTCAAACCAGGCATACAATCAGCCTGTCTGTATGTTTCTGTCAGTCTATGTGCACTACATGCGAGGTTGTAGGCAAATTGCTATTGTAGGAAATTGACGCGTCCACAGTCCACACTAACTGTGTAAGAAACATTGGCTAGGTTGCAGCTATTGGCTCCCCTCTGCACTCACGTGAATGATGTTGCGGACATTGGCGGTGGTCAGGTTATGTTGTCTGGACTTGTTCTCCAGCTCACGGTCCAGCTCTCTGTCAATCTCCACCTCGGGATCGGCCACTTCTTGCAGTCTTTCTCCCACCTCTCTGTCCGCAGCTCTCTTCTTCCGCTTAACCGCTCCCTTCTTCCTGCTGCCCTTGTGTCCCCCGCCATGCCTTTCATCTGACAGAAAGAGAGAGTCAATCAGTCTTGAACTCCAACAGTATGCTTTACTCACGCCCCCTACCTGGGGCGGCAGGCAGCCTAGTGGTTAGAGCATTGGGCCAGTAACCGAAAGGTTGGTGGATCGAATCCCCGAGCTGCCGTTCTGCCCCTGAACAAGGCAGTTAACCCACTGTTCCTAGGCTGTCATTGTAAATAAGAATTTGTTCTTTACTGACTTGCCTAGTTAAATAAAGGTTTTTTAAAAATCCAAGGAAAATAGTTAGCTGAGGGGTAATTTTGTACACTGTTCCTAACCTTGTTCATGTTGTATACAAGATGTGAGTACCGTTTCAGGATCAGTTGCTAAGGGTGGCCAGTTAATAGATATAGGTTTTCCTCACCCATAGTGATGACCAGGTTAGTGTCTGTATCCTCTTCTGTCTGAGGGATGCACTGTGCAGGGCTGCACTGGACAGCCTCCTCTTCATTCGCTACCTGACCTGGAGATCCTGCAAAGACAAGAGACTCCCTAATTTACCTATATATCAATTGCTTAGGTAGGACACACAAAACATATCATGAAAGCTAAGTGTGATGCGAGATCTACTCTCCTTTGCCCCCTACTTACCCTCAGGAACAAGAAGGTCCACGCTGGGAACCTGGCCAAGCAGGCTTTGACTCTTGAACCTGGGAGACCGTCTCCATGGCGACGATGTCCCATGGACCTCCAGGCCTCTCTCCTCCTTGGAAGTGGTAACAATGCCACTGGCCTCTGTTGTGAGTGGTGATGATGACGCATTGTGGGATGCTGGTGGTCTTATAGACTGTGGTTTCTCTGTCCTAATAGATTTGTCAGGGCCACCTTTGAGAGAGCTGGAGTTACGTTTGCGGACCAGATTCATCATGTAGTACCACCTGTGAGATTAATTGAGAACAAGCATGATAAGGGTTTATGGTTGGGCATGTATTACTAGTCTAAAGTGTCTTCCTATCCTTGTGTCATATGGACCCTTTGATTGGCACTGGTCTGACAATTAGTGGGGGAAGCCATACGGCAAAATAGAATATCCTTGCTAGTCAGTATAAGATTATTAGATTTTACCTGTTCAGTTGTCAGCTCAGATTGGACGAGGGAGAGGAATGAGATGCACACTGTTTTCATACACATATGGACACTACTCCTACTAATATTAGCTAACACTCAAAGCTAACATGTCAATACTTATCTGCTCAGCTCCTTTTGTGAAGCACTTACGTTAACTATCAGACCTCGCTATGAAACATAGCTAGTTAGAGGTAGTATGTATGAAGACGTTTGCATACCGTTAGCTTTAGTTGAAAGATGTTAGCTGTTACTGAGTGAGTGGTGTTGGCCATGGCACTGTCAGTGGCATCAATCATCATCACGCTTGTTGTTGTGGTGTGAAGGCAAGCAAGCTAAGCTAGCTAGCTAAGTAGCTAACAAACTACCCTCGCTAATAGCCTGGCAATTATTCTCAACAGGACAACACGTCAACAAACTCATTTTACACATAGCGAATACTATGTTGAAATTAATTGGTGGATATGAATTTACAAAACATTATCTTACCCGCCACAACACTGCTAGCTCCATCAGCGGTAAACGATGAAACCTGCAACAAACGTCCTGTTTCCTTCCTTCTTCTTCTTCTTCTTCTTCTTCTTCGTCATCGATAAGGTTTAACTGTGGTTGGCGTCCCAAAAATATTGCATTACCGCCACCTACTAGACTGCCCTTATATTTTGCTTGAAAAATAAATAATTAACCAAATACCCTACCATTTAACACTACACTCATAAAAATAACTTTAATTAATAAAAACACTTTTAATCTATTTAGTCCTATCTCAGATCAACAACCTGTAACTCTTCTGATGTCAAGTCTCGCACACTCAAATACCTCTCTGCAGCTGCCACCACAATCTCAATTTTCTGCGACTTACGTTCCATCCCTGCAGTACAGTTGATAACCATTGCTATGAATGCTAAAAATCCAATCTTACATATATCACTTGTTGGCCTATCTCTCTGTACTGGTAGAGATCTACTATTCACACCACTCCTCACAGGATCCCTCCCCTTGACCCAACTCAACCTGCCTCTCTCACACAGGACATTTCTGATTCTCAGGCCAATGGGCATCCTTACAATTAACACATACCACTACTTTCCCCAATGCCACACATTCCTTTGTCTCATGCCCTTCTGCGCACAACATTATGTTTCCAGGTGTAACACAATCATTTTCTTCTTCTTCTTCTTCTTCTTCTTCTTCTATGATATCATCGTGTAAGTACATGCTGCCACCTACTGTGCTGGAATGTACGATCAATCATGACCTGTCCAATTCTGTACTTCCATGAAAATAAAATACAAATAAATCCCTACTAACTTCTTCCCCTCACCAACATTTATCTATATCATACTGAAACATTCCACCCATAGGATTGTTCAGCATGTCAACAACCATTTCAACAGTAACATTGTTACCCCCAATATCTCTTTTGCTGTTTCCACAATAACCTTCAAACTGGCATTTCTGCTTTCCACAACCCGAGTCGTATTGATAACCTTACCAATAAAAGCTATGAAGTCAACTTTATTTATTATCAAAGTGCCATTTGACACCACACATTCATAACAAGATTTCTGAACAGGCCTCGAAACCACGCCAGGACCATCAGAAGCACCTACCCGGACAGTAGGTCCACCTAGTACAGGAGCAGTCATGGAAGCTTCATCAGTCTGACAGTAGGTCCACATAGTACAGGAGCAGCCATGGAAGCTCCATCATTCCACATTGTAGTTACACAAATCTGCCTTACAGCCTCTGCATACGATACATCATGACTAATTCTATATGTCTGAGCCTATCTAGCTGCTCTCTGCACCTGGCAGCCACCAAATTCTGCACCATGCCCCCCCCCCCCCCCCCCCCCCCCCCACACACACACATTCACCATAATCATGTTCCCTTCCACACTTGGCACATATTTTCCTTCTTTTACATTGGACAGCTACATGTCCCATTCTTTGGCATTGAAAACACTGCAATGGAGATGGAGACCAATTCTCTGACATTGAAACTAAGGAATCCTATCTGTACTTTCCCAGGCATAACCTTCTCAACCCTCAACAGCAGGCTTAATAGGCTTCCACTTCTTTGACCCTCTTTCCTACTGATCAACCTTTTGGTCTCAATCACTCTTCCTCCCTTCACATGTTCTTTAATATCATCTGTGGACATAGATATTGGGACCCCAGTGATGACTCCCCTCAATCTAGTGTAAACACCAGGGACATGGCTTTTAATTTTCTTCCCATTAAGCTTTTCCAATTTCACAATCTTCTATTGCTAAGCCTGGCTACCACAACATATTAACAATATAACATTTCCAAGGAACCCAGCTAATTTGACTTCACCTCTTTCTCTATGGGATTAGTTATTCAGATAGGGTGTAAATGAGGCCCTGTGGTCTCATCATTTCTATTGTGTTATTGACAGTATGTTTGTTTATCCCATGTGTAACTCTGTGTTGTTTGTGTCGCACTGCTTTGCTTTATCTTGGCCAGGTCACAGTTGTAAATGAGAACTTGTTCGCAACTGGCCTACCTGGTTAAATAAAGGTGAAATAAAAAAAGTAAAGAAATATCACCACTTTCCACTCCAACACATCATACCTCTTGCTTCCTACCTTGGACCTCTTCATGCTTTGTTTAGAAGGCGCTCCACTGCGTTCTGTATCATGACCTCTCTTCTTCCTGTCTTTCTACTACCAACCCTTCCGATCCTTGACCCTCGCGCGTGTAACTCTTCTTCATCTTCATCTTCTTCTTCTTCTTCATTGGAGTTTAACGGCAGTTGGCATTCAATATGTTGCATTAAAGCCCCCAACTGTACTATAGTATAAATGGGGAAACGGGAAATATAAAATACAAATATAATTTTAATTACGCTACCAACTAACCCTACACTCATTAAAATCTACCCCCTTATTCCACTACTTTAACCCCATCTGATCCTACCCCAGGCTAAAGTCCTGAGAGGACGGGACACTACCACTCCACACACCCTGTAACTTCTGAAGTCAAATCTCGTACACCCAGGTAGTTCTCTGCAGATGACACCAACAACATATATTTCTGTGACTTACATTCCATCTCTGTGGTACAGTTGATAACCATTGCTATGAACGGTAAGAAGCCAACCTTACTGAAACATACAGTGCCTTCGGAAATGATTCAGACCCCTTGACTTGCTTCTTGCTTCTCCACCTGCATTGCTTGCTGTTTGGGGTTTTAGGCTGGGTTTCTGTACAGCACTTTGAGATATCAGCTGATGTACGAAGGGCTATATAAATAAATTTGATTTGATTTGATTTGATTTGACTTATTCCACATTTTGTTACGTTACATCATTTTTCTAAAATTGATTAAATATAAATAAATCCTCAGTAATCTACACACAATTCACCATAATGACAAAGCGAAAACAGTTTTCTTTTTTATTTTAGCAAATTTATACAATATAAAAACAGAAATTCCGTATTTACACAAGTATTCAGGCACTTTGCTATAACTCAAAATTGAGCTCAGGTGCATCCTGTATTCATTGATCATCCTTGAGATGTTTCTACAACTTGATTGGAGTCCACCTATTGTAAATTCAATTGATTGGACATGATTTGGAAAGGCACACACCTGTCTATATAAGGTCCCACAGTTGACAGTGCATGTCCAGAGCACTCAGGACCTCCAACCGGGGTGAAGGTTTACCTTCCAACAGGACAACGGCCCTAAGCACAGCCAAAACAACACAGGATTGGCTTCGAGACAAGTCTCTGAATGTCCTTGAGTGGCCCAGCCAGAGCCCGGACTTGAACCCGATCGAACATCTCTGGAGAGACCTGAAAATAGCAGTGCAGTGATGCTCCCTATTCAACTTGACAGAGCTTGAGAGGATCTGCAGAGAAGAATGCAAGAAACTCCCAAAATACAGGTGTGCCAAACTTGTAGCGTCATATCCAAGAAGACTCAATGCTGTAATCGCTGCCAAAAGGTACTTCAACAAAGTACTGAATAAAGGGTCTGAATACTTATGCAAATGTGATTTCAGTTTTGTATTTTTTATAAATTAGCAAAAAAATGTAAACCTGTTGTTGCTTTGTCATTCTAGGGTATTGTGTGTAGATTGATGAGGGGGGAAAAAATGTATTTTTGAGCCCCTAAAATAGGGGGGCTATGTATAAAATTGGTTGTTATTCCTACACGGTTCACACAATAATTGACAAAACCCTGAAATTAAAGATGAAAGTCTACACTTAAAGCACACCTTGATTGTTTCCTTTCAAATCCATTGTGGTGGCGTATAGAGACAAAATTATGCAAATTGTATCACTGTCCAAATACTTATGGATCTGACTGTATGAACTGTAACTCAGTAAAATCTTTGAAATTGTTGTATGTTGCATTTATATTTTTGTTCAGTGTAGATATGTGCCAGAACAGAGGGATAGGCAAGTTAGTGATATACAGTGCCTTTGGAAAGTATTCAGCCCCTGGAATTTTTCCACATGTTGTTACCTTACAGCCTTATTCTAAAATGTATTGTTTTGTTTTTCCTCATCAATCTACACATGAATCTTCTGTCATCCCCCACAGTTGTGTTCTGTGGTCTTCCGGGCCTTTCGGTGTTCTTGCGCTCACCAGTGTATTCTTTCTTTTTCAGCCTAATGATGGCTTGATTCAATGGCAGTGACAGCTCTTTGGACTTCAACTCTAGACCTTTTATCTGCTTACTTGCAAATGAACTAATGAGGGAATAACACACACCTGGCCATGGAACAGCTGAGCAGCCAATTGTCCAATTACTTTTGGTCCCTTAAAAAGGGGGGGGACCACATATAAAAGTGCTGTAATTCCCACACCTGTCACCCAATTTGGATGTAAATACCCTCAATATTCATATTCAGTTTCAACTCCAATATGCTGTGGTAGACAGCTAAATTAATAATAACTTGGTCAATGTCCAAATATTTATGGACCTGACTGTACGTATAAGTAAATCAGTCAATTTAAATAAATACATTAGGCCCTAAACTATGGATTTTATATAACTGGGACTACAGATATGCATCTGTTGGTCACAGATACCTTAAAAAAAGGTAGAGGTGTGGATCAGAAAAATTGTCTGTATCTGCTGTGACCACCGTTTGCCTCATGCAGCACGATATCTCCTTTGCAAAGAGTTGATCAAGCTGTTGATTGTGGCCTGTGGAATGATGTCCCACTCCTCTTCAATGTCCGTGCAAAGTTGCTGGATATTGGCAGGAACTGGAACACACTGTCGTACACGTCGATCCAGAGCATCCTAAACATGCTCTATGGGTGACATCTCTGGTGTGTATGCAGGCCATGGAAGAACTTGGAAACTGTCAGCATCCAGGAATTGTGGACAGATCCTTGCGACATGGAGCCATGCATTACCATGCTGAAACATGGGGTGATGGCGGTTGATGAATGGCGCAACAATGATCTCGTCACAGTATCTGTGTATTCAAATTTCCATTGATAAAATGCAATTGTGTTTGTTGTCCGTAGCTTAGGCCTGCCCATACCATAACCCACTGCCACCATGGGGCACTCTGTTCACAACGTTGACGTCAGCAAATCGCTTGCCCACACAACACCATACACGTGGTCTGCCATCTGCCTAGTACAGTTGAAACCAGGATTCATCCGTGAAGAGCACACTCCTCCAGCGTGCCAGTGGCCATCGAAGGTGAGCATTTGACCACTTAAGTCAGTTACAACGCCTTATGAGGACTGACAAGCATGCCGATGAGCTTCCCTGAGACGGTTTCTGTCAGTTTATGCAGAAATTCTTTGGTTGTGAAAATCCCCATTTTCATCAGCTGTCCGGGTGGCTGGTCTCAGATGATCCCGCAGGTGAAGAATAAATAACATAACAATTCTCTGGCAACAGCTCTGGTGGACATTCCTGCAGTCAGCATGCCAATTGCTTGAGACACTTGAGACATCTGTGGCATTGTGTTGTGTGACAAAACTACACATTTTAGAGTGGCCTCTTATTATCCCCAGCAGAAGGTGATCATGCTGTTTAATCAGCTTCTTGATATGCCACACCTGTCAGGTGGATGAGAAATGCTCACTAACAGGGATGTATACAAATTTGTGCACACATTTGAGAGAAATAAGCTTTTTGTGCATATAGAACATTTTCGGTATCTTTTATTTCAGTTCATGACACATGGGACCAAAACTTTACATGTTGCATTTATAAACTCAGCAAAAAAAGAAACATCCTTTTTTCAGGACCCTGTCTTTCAAAGATAATTCGTAAAAATCCAAATAACATCATAGATCTTCATTGTAAAGGGTTTAAACACTGTTTACCATGCTTGTTCAATGAACCATGAACAATGAATGAACATACACCTGTGGAATGGTCGTTAAGACACTAACAGCTCAAAAATGGTAGGCCATTAAGGTCACAGTTATGAAAACTTAGGACACTAAAGAGGCCTTTCTACTGACTCTGAAAAACACCAAAAGAAAGATGCCCAGGGTCCCTGCTCATCTGCGTGAACGTGCCTTAGGCATGCTGCAAGGAGGCATGAGGACTGTAGATGTGGCCAGGGCAATAAATTGCAATGTCCGTACTGTGAGACGCCTCAGACAGTGCTACAGGGAGACAGGAGACGTGTAACAACACCTGCACAGGATCGGTACATCCGAACATCACACCTGCGGGACAAGTACAGGATGGCAACAACAACTGCCCGAGTTACACCAGGAACGCACAATCCCTCCATCAGTGCTCAGACTGTCCGCAATAGGCTGAGAGAGGCTGGACTGAGGGCTTGTAGGCCTGTTGTAAGGCAGGTCCTCATCAGACATCACCGGCAACAACGTTGTCTATGGGCACAAACCCACCGTCGCTGGACCAGACAGAACTGGCAAAAAGTGCTCTTCACTGACGAGTCGCGGTTTTGTCTCACCAGGGGTGATTGTTGGATACGCGTTTATCGTCGAAGGAATGAGCGTTACACCGAGGCCTGTAAAATGGAGCGGCAACGATTTGGAGGTGGAGGGTCCGTCATGGTCTGGGGCGGTGTGTCACAGCATCATCGGATTGAGCTTGTCGTCATTGCAGGCAATCTCAACGCTGTGCGTTACAGGGAAGACACCCTCCTCCTTCATGTGGTACCCTCCTGCAGGCTCATCCTGACATGACCCTCCAGCATGACAATGCCACCAGCCATACTGCTCGTTCTGTGCATGATTTCCTGCAAGACAAGAATGTGAGTGTTCTGCCATGGCCAGCGAAGAACCCGGATCTCAATCCCATTGAGCACATCCGAGACCTGTTGAATCGGAGGGTGAGGGCTAGGGCCATTCCCCCCAGAAATGTCCGGGAACTTGCAGGTGCCTTGGTGGAAGAGTGGGGTAACATCTCACAGCAAGAACTGGCAAATCTGGTGCAGTCCATGAGGAGGAGATGCACTGCAGTACTTAATGCAGCTGGTGGCCACACCAGATACTGACTAAAGCTTGGTCACAAATGGGACTTCCAAATGGACAATGACCCCAAGCATACTTCAAAAGTTGTGTCAAAATGGATTAAGGACAACAAACTCAAGGTATTGGAGTGGCCTTCACAAAGCCCTGACCTCAATCCTATCAAACATTTGTGGGCAGAACTGAAAAGCGTGTGCGAGCAAGGAGGCCTACAAACCTGATTCAGTTACACCAGCTCTGTCAGGAGGAATGGGCCAACATTCACCCAACTTATTGTGGGAAGCTTGTGGAAGGCTGCCCGAAACCTTTGACCCAAGTTAAACCATTTAAAGGCAATGCTACCGAATACTAATTGAGTGTATGTAAACTTCTGACCCACTGGGAATGTGATGAAAGAAAGAAAAGCTGAAATAAATCACTCTCTCTAATATTATTCTGACACTTCACATTCCTAAAATGAAGTGGTGATCCTAACTGACCTAAGACAGGGACTTTTTACTAGGATTACATTTCAGAAATTGTGAAAAACTTAGTTTAAATGTATTTGTCTAAAGTGTATGTTAACTTCCAACATCAACTGTACATAGGGCACCTTTACATGTTGGCAGGTGTGACAGATAGGCAAGGAATTGTCTGGGTGGTAATTAAAAGGTTACGGCTTGGCTGTAGGCTAGGGTTGCAGGGCTAGGAGTTGGCTGTATAGTTGCTGGGGCTAAACAATGTGATTGTTGGGGCTACACAGTGTGGTAGTTGGGGCTAAACAGTGTGGTAGTTGGGGCTAAACAGTGTGAGAGTTGGGGCTAAACAGTGTGGTAGTTGGGGCTAAACAGTGTGTTAGTTGGGGATAAACAACGTGGTCGTTGGGGCTAAACAGCGTGCTAGTTGGGGATAAACAGCGGTTGTTGGGGCTAAACAGTGTGGTAGTTGGGGATAAACAGTGGTTGTTGGGGCTAAACAGTGTGGTAGTTGGGGATAAACAGCGGTTGTTGGGGCTAAACATTGTGGAAGTTGGGGATAAACAGTGTGGCATTTGGGGTAGTTTGGGCTAAACAGTGTGGTAGTTGGGGGTAAATAGTGGGGTAGTTGGGGCTAAACAGTGTGGTAGTTGGGGATAAACTGTGTGGTTGTTGGGGCTAAACAGTGTGGTAGTTGGGGCTAAACAGTGGGGTAGTTGGGGCTAAACAGTGGGGTAGTTGGGGCTAAACAGTGGGGTAGTTGGGGCTAAACAGTGGGGTAGTTGGGGCTAAAGAGTGGGGTAGTTGGGGCTAAACTGTGGGGTAGTTGGGGCTAAACAGTGTGGTAGTTGGGAATAAACAGTGTGGTTGTTGGGGCTAAACAGTGTGGTTGTTGGGGCTAAAAAGTGGGGTAGTTGGGAATAAACAGTGTGGTAGTTGGGAATAAACAGTGTGGTTGTTGGGGCTAAACAGTGTGGTAGTTGGGGCTAAACAGTGGGGTAGTTGGGGCTAAACAGTGTGGTAGTTGGGGCTAAACAGTGTGGTAGTTGGGGCTAAACAGTGTGGTAGTTGGGGCTAAACAGTGGGGTAGTTGGGGCTAAACAGTGGGGTAGTTGGGGATAAACAGTGGGGTAGTTGGGGCTAAACAGTGTGGTTGTTGGGGCTAAACAGTGTGGTAGTTGGGGGTATCACTATCACTGCTGATGATGAGAGGTTCCCATTCTGGTAGGTGAAATGCTGAACTCTTCTCCCCACGTTGCCATGGCCACACACCCCAACACACCCGGGTCATTGTCACAGCTACCACAGCCACAGTCATAGCTACCAGGGCCCCCAGGACCAATGCCCCTAGCAACCAGGGCCACGCCTCCATCATCAGTTCCAGGTAAGGACTGAGAACCTCCGATATCCTCTTGTCTGAAGGGGAGGGGAGAGGAGAGGAGGAGTCCTTTACAATCCTTCAGGAATTCACAATTAAAACATTCCTATTACCAACAACACACACGGTACGTACCTGAGTCGAGCATGTAGGAGTATTCGTACCCCAGGTCTTTGCTGGAGGTGAAGTATTCTATGTTCCTGTGTAGAGGTATGAAGGGCATCATGTGGTACTGCCTGTTGTGGCCGATGGGAGCATTGAACTCTGGGTATTGGGTCTGCTCTGGAGCATGTCTCCTCAACCACTGCTCATAGATACTAGCGAGCGAGAGAGAGAGAGAGAGAGAATTCGATCCAACCAAATCATGAGAAAACAAAAAGATAATTACTTGACACAATGGAAAGAATGAACCAAAAAACTGAGCAAATTCGAACGCTATTTGGCCCTGAACAGAGTACACAGTGGCAGTATACCTGACCACTGTGACTGACCCAAACTTAAGGAAAACTTTGACTATGTACAGACTCAGTGAGCATAGCCTTGCTATTGAGAAAGGCCGCCATAGCCTGTCTTTTATTGAGAGCCAGGTCTGCCTATGTGCACACTGCCCACAAAATGAGGTGGAAACTGAGCTGCACTTCCTAACCTCCTGTCAAATGTATGACCATATTAGACAAATATTTCCCTCAGATTACACAGATCCACAAAGAATTTGAAAACAAACCCAATTTGGATAAACTCCCATATCTACTGGGTGAAATACCACAGTGTGCCATCACAGCAGCAAGATTTGTGACCTGTTGCCAGAAGAAAAGGGCAAACAGTGAAGAACAAACACCATTGTAAATACAACCCATATTTATGTTTATTTATTTTCCCTTTTGTACTTTAACTAACTACACATCGTTACAACACTGTATATATCCAAAATAAGACATTTGCCAAGTTAACAAACAGATTACCGACCATTTCGAATCTCACCGTACCTTCTCCACTGTGCAATCTGGTTTCAGAGCTGGTCATGGGTGCACCTCAGCCACACTCAAGGTCCTAAACGATATCATAACCTCCATCGATAAGAGACATTACTGTGCAGCCGTATTCATCGACCTGGCTAAGGCTTTCGACTCTTTCAATCACAACATTCTTATTGGCAGACTCAACAGCCTTGGTTTCTCAAATGATTGCCTCGCTTGGTTCACCAACTCCTTATTTTCGATAGAGTTCAGTGTGTAAAATCGGAGGACCTGTTGTCCAGACCTCTGGCAGTCTCTATGGGGGTACCACAGGGTTCAATCCTCGGGCCGACTCTCTTCTCTGTATACATCAATGATGTCGCTCTTGCTGCTGGTGATTCTTTGATGCACCTCTACGCAGACGACACCATTCTGTATACCTCTGACCCTTCTTAATACACTGTGTTAACTAACCTCCAGATGAGCTTCAATGCCATACAACTCTTCTTCCGTGGCTTCCAACTGCTCTTAAATGCAAGTAAAACTAAATGCATGTTCTTCAACCAATCACTGCCCACAACTGCCCACCCGTCCAGCATCACTACTCTGGACGGTTCTGACAAAGAATATGTGGACAACTAAAAAAAACCTAGGTGTCTGGTTAGACTGTAAACTCTCCTTCCAGAATCACATTAAACATCTCCAATCCAAAATTAAATCTAGAATCGGCTTCCTATTCCGCAACAAAGCATCCTTCACTCATGCTGCCAAACATACCCTCGTAAAACTAACCATCCTACCGATCCTCGACTTTGGTGATGTCATTTACAAAATAGCCTCCAACACTCTACTCAACAAATTGGATGCAATCTATCCCAGTGCCATCCGTTTTGTCACCAAAGCCCCATATACTACCCACCACTGCGACCTGTATGCTCTCGTTGGCTGGCCCTCGCTTCATACTCATCGCCAAAACCACTGGCTCCAGGTCATCTACAAGACCCTGCTAGGTAAAGCCCCGTCTTATCTCAGCTCACTGGTCACCATAGCAGCACCCACTCGTAGCACGCTCTCCAGCAGGTATATCTCACTGGTCACCCTCAAAGCCAATTCCTCCTTTGGTCATCTTTCCTTCCATTTCTCTGCTGCCAATGACTGGAAAGAACTGCAAAAATCTCTGAAGCTGGAGACTCATATCTCCCTCACTAGCTTTAAGCACCAGCTGTCAGAGCAGCTCACAGATCACTGCACCTGTACATAGCCCATCTGTAAACAGCCCATCTATCTACCTACCTCATCCCCATACTGTGTTTATTTATTTATCTTGCTCATTTGCACCCCAGTATCTCTACTTGCACATTCATCTTCGGCACATCTATCATTCCAGTGTTTAATTGCTATATTGTAATTACGTCGCCACCATGGCCTATTTATTTCCTTAACTTACCTCATTTGCACTCACTGTATGTAGACTTTTTGTTTTCTTTTGTTCTACTGTATTATTGACTATGTTTTGTTTATTCCATGTGTAACTCTGTGTTGTTGTATGTGTCGAATTGCTACGCTTTATCTTGGCCAGGTCGCAGTTGCAAATGAAAACTTGTTCTCAACTAGCCTAACTGGTTAAATAAAGGTGGGAAAAAAAACTACAGCAGTACTTATGTTGGTCTATTCAAATCAAATCAAATCAAATTTTATTTGTCACATACACATGGTTAGCAGATGTTAATGTGAGTGTAGCGAAATGCTTGTGCTTCTAGTACTTCAAACAATCTGTAGGCAAGTTGCTTAGGATTCAAACCTTCTCAAACAGCCTACTTCATACTCTTAGAGGAGGTGCTCCCACAATAACGTGATTTGTACTACATACAAGTATTGGATTCTTCAAAATGATTAACATCTGCAAAGATCATACCCCCAAGACATGCTAACCTCGCACCATTACCAATCAGAGAGGTTAGCATGTCTCGGGGGTATGATCTTTGACCCTCTGTGACTTTCTCACTCATCATTATTCACTATTCCTTCAGGATTATCTGTCAGACAGAGAGAGAAAGGCCCCTCTACAATCCTGCTGAGCTCCAACGTAGGAAACATGCTGTCTTGGTCCCCAGTTGGGAATAGACTGCTTAACACAGAGGCTTCTCTTCTCTGTCTGTGTGTCCTAACAGCGCTCATCACCAGCAGCAGTAGCGGACAGTGAGAGGATCTTTACTGAGCTGATCTGCTCCATTGAGAAAAGGCCCTCTCCCATCCAGAGCGAAGCTGATCCAAGCCCAGGAGAAATCTGACAGGCCCTCTGGGCTTGCCTATTTGTCATAAATGCAGCTACATGCATAGACAAGTCTCTCTGATTGTCTCTCAGATTGCTTCAGGGACATGATGAAATTCAGTCGCAATAATAATAGTAAATATAATTCTCTCTCAATTTAAAGAGGCTTTATTGGCATGAGAAACGTGTTTACATTCCCAAAGCAAGTTAAATAAACAATAAATAAAAGTGATAAGACAGAAAACAATATCAACAAAAAACAATTAGACACTCTCTCTCTCTCTCTCTTCAGACTAACTGTCATGCCCTGACAGAGCCCTTGGTTCTCTATGGTGTTGTCGGTCAGAGCGTTACTAGGAGGGTGTTCTAGTTTTCCTATTTCTATGTTGGTGTGCTTGGTATGGTTCCCAATTAGAGGCAGCTGATTATCGTTTTCTCTAATTGGGGATCATACTTAAGTTCTCCATTGTTCCCACCTTGGTTGTGGGATATTGTTTTGGTTAGTGTGTGCTGTGACTGCACGTTTGTTATAGTTGTTGTTGTTTTGGTGTAAGTTTAACTATTAAATATAATGTGGAACTCTACGCACGCTGAGCCTTGGTCCACTCATTTCAACAAGCGTGACAGAATATCCCACCAAGAAAGGACCAAGCAGCGTGCGGTGGAGAATAAAGTGAGTTGGACTTGGGAGGAGATAATGGGAGGACACGAGACTCTTCCTTGGCGGGAGTCGCCAAGGAGCATAGGGGGACAGCGACGACACCGGGGACGGCCACAGAAACCCCAAGATATTTTGGGAGGGGGGCACGAGGGGTGGTTGGTTGGGCCGAGGGGAGTGCCAGAGCCCACCTGGGAGTTGATGGAATAATGTGAGGAAGGATACCGGAGAGAGGGGTTAGCTAGGAGTAGGCTGCAGCGCAGGCGGGTTGAAGAGCGGGTCATCAGTCTGGTGCCATCTGTGCCGGCTCCACGCACCAGATCTCCAGTGCGCCTCCCCAGCTCGGTACATCCTGTGCCGGTTCCCCGCACTCGCCCTGAAGAGCCAGAGACCGTCAGGGAGGCAATTGAAAAGTTGAGAGAGAGTTTGGTGTGTTCAGCACCGCATTGGCCCTGAAGAGTGTGTTACCAGTCTGGTACAACCTGTGCCGGCTCCACACACCAGTTCTCCAATGTGCCTCCCCAGTCCGGTACGTCCTGTGCCAGATCTCCGCACCCTCTCTGAAGTGCGTGCCACCCGTGCCAGCTCCCCGCACCCGGCCTCCAGTGCGCCTCCCCTGTCCCGCTCCATGGCCGGAGCCTTCCTCTGCGCCGATGCCCAGTCCAGGCACGGCGACCAACCCAGCTCCATGGCTGGAGCCTTCCTCAGCGCCGGTGTCCGGGTGCGGCTTCCAACCCAGCTCCATGGCCGGGGCCTTCTGCGCCGATGCCCAGTCCAGGCACGGCGTTCAGCCCGGCGCCATGGCCGGATCCGGGGTCTGGGCGGCGGCTACGACCCGTACCGGAGCCGCCACAGACACTAGTCAGACACTGCCCTCCCCATTTGGTTTCAGGTTTTGCGGCCGGAGTCCGCACCTTTGGGGGGGGGGGGGGGGGGTGTATTGTCACTCTCTAATCATAGAGAGCCCTCTATGGTGTTGTAGGTCAGGGCGTGACTAGGGGGGGTGTTCTAGCTTTCCTATTTCTATGTTGGTGTGCTTGGTATGGTTCCTGATTATCGTTGTCTCTAATTGGGGATCATACTTAAGTTCTCCATTGTTCCCACCTGGGTTGTGGGATATTGTTTTGGTTAGTGCTTAGTGTGCTCCGTGACTGCGCGTTTGTTATATTCAAATTTTTTTTTTTTGTAAGTTTCACGATGAAATATAATGTGGAACTCTACGCACGCTGCGCCTTGGTCCACTCATATCAACAAGTGTGACACAAACCTGCTACCGTTGTCTGTCCTCATCAGTACTTTGAGAAACTAGAGGACTTCCTTAAAGGAGAATGGACTAAGATCTTCAGCACAGGCGGGTTAATGCATGTAAGAACATCAGCTTTAAGACCACAGGTCCCAGTTACAGACATCACTTTATACATGTGTACTGTATTATAATAGGATGATAAAATTCCTCCTCTCTCTGTTGTATTTCTGTGTCTGTAGTTAATATAGTGGATGTTCTGCCTACAGAGCCCAGGACCATAGCACAGTTATTAAAATGTCTCTTTATTCTTCTGTAACTAACAGTATCTTTTACTGTATCGCAGTATCTTACAAACCCTAATATTGCATTGGCAGGTGCAATAGCAGGTGTAGTCAAATACTGGGTTGCTATCTGCCTCCTGCTATGTCTCCCATTTGATCTCTGCTATAATTAAAGACGGGGTTGACACAGTAACTGACTGAACAGATTGTTTTAACTCCCCTCGTTGCGCTCGGCTCTTCTCCCAGGTCTTCATATTCCACAGCATATGAAAACCGCTCTCTGGTGACAGAAAGGTGGAAGCTGTTACAGGGAGGTAGAGAAGAGTGGGCCGAATGTATATAGCAGTCTCATATGAAGGCATCAGAAAAACAGGTGGTAATGACTCAGTAATAGGATGCAATGACACGTCCTGGAGTTTCCACTGTCATCAAGGTGGTTATTGTTTCAGACAGACTGTTGAGATGAAAGTATCATGGCCCTCGGTCCTCTACATTAGGACCCGATCACATAGCAGGTTCTCTGTTCTCTGAATCTCTGACACAATGCCTCTCCTCCAGAGGCCAGACAACATTCACTAATGCCCTCTGTCCTGGGTTTTGGAAATATAAAGATAGCTCTACTCTGTGTAAATTGTGATTGATGTTGCCTTACTAGAGATATTCTTCATTATGTTATTTTAAGCCTGTGCAATTATTGCATTTTGTGATTTAAGATGTGATCTTTAGTATATCATATAACGGGTGGGTCCAATCCTGAATGCTAATTGGTTATACGCGCATCACAGCCGGTGTACAGTATATTTCACAAGTATCCACCAGCTAAATGTACGATGTTAAAGTGCCTATTTACTCTGTTCCATCTGACTGCGCAATCCACTGTCTCATCCGCCCAGGCAGGGAAGATATAATCTTGATCTCCGCTCTAAGAAGCATCTAGGCATCTCATATTTCTTTAAGACTAACATTTAGTTTTCAACAGCAGAGATCTGTATAAACATTGCTGTCTGTCTCTCTGACATTTGCCACATTGTTTCAATATTCAAATTCGATCTCTGCTACGTTCCCCAGTTTCTGGGTTGTGGTTTATGTGTGTTTCAGGATGGCTTCCTGAAATCCCCCAAGCAGCTGATTGGTCGACTCCATGGCTAATTGGAGCTGACCCGCCCCCTCGTCGCCAATTACCCATTCCTTCTGAAGCTATATAAAAGCCAGTATTTAATTTTTTTAAACCTTTATTTTACTAGTTAAGAACACATTCTTATTATCAATGACGGCCTAGGAACTGTGGGTTAACTGCCTGTTCAGGGGCAGAACGACAGATTTGTACCTTGTCAGCTCGGGGATTTGAACTTGCAACCTTTCGGTTACTAGTCCAACGCTCTAACCACTAGGCTACCCTGCCGCCCTAAGGCAGTTGTAGATGGTTAGTTGTAGATGGGCGCAGCATTGGTATGTTCTGTGTGAGTTTGTTGCTCAGTCGGAGCCTATTTGATGTGTTTCTCAGTGTGTTTGTGACATTGTTAATAATATTCTGTTTCATTTGTTCCCAGGGGGTAAGGGGAAGGCATACATATACCCATAGTATATTCACTGTCTAGGCACACTAGGTAAGACCTGGGTGGACCATTAGTGGCAAGTAGGCGAGGGGGCTTTGATATTTACTTTCTTTGCTTTGGTTCCGTCCAGCCCCTTTTCCCCATATTACCGTGTGACGGAATAAATTCCCAGTAAATGTTAAATTCTCTGCCTTGTCATCCTTACTCACACCTACAGTCCATACCTCTTTCGCTTCACGGAGAGTTGAGAGTTGAGTTGTAGCAGGGTGTTGCGTTCCCTCTTCAGAGGCGTGCGTAACTATCTCCAACTGTCCCATAGTAATGAATGTGTAGGAGTTGGGATGAGGCAGGCAGCATTTCTCAGTCTCGACTTTGACTCACTGGGCCTTACAACGCCCGTGCCAATATATCCTCAACACCGGCTTCTCGGGCATTATCACTTAAGTAAATGTTTCAATCTTGTACATTCACATTCATCTCAACGTGTGCTTTGATGTACGTAAGGAATAACAACTTGATAGAAACTTGTAAATAATAATGTTCTTACTTGACTAAAAAAATGATTTTTAATAAATTAAGTCTATCAGTGGAAACACGTATACCTAGTTATCTTTGGATTTGAATCTGTTAAAGCAGTGGTAACCAACCTTGAGTCAACATCACTTTCGCAGTCAAAACATATTGGCTAAATGCCATGTCTGCCAATGTATTTCAAAACTCGACCTTTAACGAAATAGCTTCGTTGGTGCAGCACTTGCGAGGCACAGCTGAGCATAAATTGACTGGACTGATGGTACCTGCATCTGTTACCGTGCATTCGAAAGAGAACGGTCTAATCATGACGTCATTCAGGTTGGAAAGTCAAAGTTCCAGAAAGATTTCCGAGTTGGATGCCCCCCCCCCACCTGCTGGCGAAAGTCGAGTCCCCACATGCACAAATTCATGTTACTATGACCAGAAAGCGAAATATTACTAAATTAAAATAGACGAGCTGCTAAGAAGAATAAAACGCTATAGCTATCGATACACTTGGCTACTCATTCATTGCAGCACTCTGACAGTCATTCTGTTCTGGGTAGTGAAAACATTCAAACACATAACATAAGACTGTTTCCACCACTTGGTTCTATTTTTTTGTAGCCCTTTTTTTTTAATTGTTATGATCTTTTATGAAAATAGTTCAGTAGAAAGACATTTCCATTAAAAAGTTCAGCAACTACATCCGGCTCCTCCATTCATACAGTCTTTTATTTCTGACCTCGCATACAGTCCAACCATCTGGTTAAAATGATCCAATGAGAGCGTGTCCATGGTCTCCCTTCTTGCCAATCAGAAATGAAGGGTGAACAGGCATGTTGAGTTTTTCAGATGTGGGTAGGAACATTTTTCTCTATGGGATTGGGACAAAGGTGACTTTCTCCCCACTTCAACTCTCGCACCCCCCCCCCCCCCCCCTTCCCCCAAAACGGTAGGAATCACTTAAATCTTTGACACGTGCCTCTGTTAAAATCGCCTGGACTGGATGCTCTTGCTGGTTGGTCGGTCATCATGGTCATGGCTTATAAAATGCTTTGTCTGATGTCTCTAAGTGCAGTGTGATAGGCGGACAACTAAGTGACAATAGAGCAACACATTTACCCCCCAAACATCCAGTCTAGTCATGTAATCCTTTCCTCAAGGATATAGATATCCCTCTCGTAACAGTACTTCTGTCAGTCTGTGCCACAGCGACTGGCATTTCCCCTCGGAATGCTCCCCCTGACCAATCCAGCCAGACCAACTGACAAAGCAGCCAATGACCAGTGAGAGGTGAGGTCGAGTGTCTCCATGGCTCCGGCCAGTAGCACTAGAGTCCACGCGGAGGAGCTCCGACCCCTCTTGTTGAGTGTCTCTGGGGGCGGGGTTTCCTCAGTGGTTTGGAGAAGCTGGTTGGCTGATGGTCCTGTCTACAGGGATGTCACTATGACAGGTGGGAGCGGGTTGGTTGTGGGGCTGTCAGTCGCTGTCCGAGGCCACCGCAGATGAGCCTTTCCTCTTCCTCTTGGGGGCTTTGGGTTTGGAGTCCTCTTCCTCCTGGAGTAGGGGTGGAAATAAAAAGGAGGTTGGAGGAACAAGTGGAGACAGAAATAGCTTCTGAAACCAGGAAAGCTTAAAATAAAACAAATTATAGTGACAGCTGAGGGAGGCACAAAATAGTTATTCTGTTAATTAGCAATTAACAAAACCTAAATCTAATCCTGGTTCTGGAGTGTACAAGGGTATGGGGCTATGTAAGGCTCATCTTAACGCAGCTTCTAAACAGGATTTAAAAAGGAAGTTGCCTTTGGAAGACCTACCGAGGCACTGCTAGACGCGCTCTCTTCCTCGTTGCTCACAGGGGTGACCGCTCCCTTACGCGACCGCGGGGAGGAGGCGGGGGCCTTGCGCCGTGACTTGGGAGGCTTGGAGGAGGGCTCTTCGTACTCCTCGGCCAATGAAAAGAGGTCGCTGAATCTGAGGCGGAGACAGAAAGGAGGGACACATTCAGAATCCTGTCATACTGTTAAGCCACTATAAGACACATAGGAAACTGTGTGTAATAAAAATACAGAGTATCTCAGCGCAGTCATAGTAGCTTGAAATGATCCCCCGAGGACAGTGAGAGAGTCTGGGGTCTCACCTCATCTTGTGGGCCTCGTCACAGCTGGCCTGGACATGCTGCAGTGCCTGCAGGATGGGAGTCTGTGTGAAGACTGGGGACCCACAGACAGAGTAGGGTCAGAGTTCACTGGGTTAGAGGCGAGTTTGGGGGACACTGAGGTTGGTGTATAATGTGGTGTTAGTTTGCTGCTATTGCAGGACAGATGTGTGTGTTTTAGAATAGTAAAACAGTGTGTGTGTGTCTCACAGCTGTTCTTGGTGTTGCTGAGGTTCAGCCTCAGGTTGTCCATGTGCTCCAGGATCTGTTCCAGGGTCAGCTGGGCCAGTTTACTGCTGGAGCTGCGCAGACTGGGAGACACACACACAGACAATAACAGTCTTTCCTCTTACTCTTGTTACCAGGCTTTAACCTATCAGTCACAAACACAGTGTGCAGGCTTTTGTTCAAGCCCAGCATTTAAAGACCGATTCAACTAATAACCAAGACCAGACAGGCTATCTGCAGTGCAGTCAAAACCAACAAAAGCTCAATGAACAGGACCATTAGAACATAACACTGAAGCCTTTAAACCCACGTGTGTCTCTTCAGTTACAGATTTCTGGACTTTCACACCAATCAATGGTTTTTCTTACCCCCGAGAGATACAGAAAGCACTGTGAAGTAAACAATGCATGGAATGCGAGTATGAAAACTTCGTTGGAAACAGAATGAAAAATCTTTAGACAGAACTGAGTCGAACACAGATCTTCTGGACTGATATTGTTGTGCTATAAGTTGAATTGAAGTATGTGTGTGAGCTATGCGTTTATGAAGCGTGAACCAATTGGATGCCGACATTAGCAATATCCAAACAGTGGATTGATGTAACAAGTCATCAAAGACCTTCTCTGGAGGTAAAGAAAACTATTAAGATTAAGGTAAAAACTCCATCTCCTTAAAAAGTGAAAGTGGTGGACTCGTAGTCACCTCTGGCGTTTGCGTGGCATGTTGTTGTTCTTGATGAGCAGGGCCTTGATATGTTCCCCCAGGACGTCGTCGTGCTTGGCCGCCCAGTGGCGCAGGATACTGGTGGTGAACTGGTCCTCCGGGTGGCAGGGCCGACTCAGCACCATCTTCACCATCTCACCACTGGGTCTAAAGGGGGAAGGAGCACCACAGGGATCATTACCGATGCCACTGTATTCATTTGCAGAGATACAGTATGTACCTGTAAATATAGCTTACTTTTCCCTGCGTAGTTGCAACAGCAAACAGGAGAGTGCTTCTGGGTGTTCTGGACAGGAAGAGGTACAACGTAAGAATATTATGCCAGTGGTAATACCAGGAAAGTACAGTGTAGAACCATTAACTCATTTTAGTGAAGGTCAATAGCATACCCAGCCCAAATATTCACATTTTGTCATTGAGAGAGCCTAATTTATAATGCAGAAGCTGTACAGTCAACATGCTATACATGGATGTCAGAACACAGGTTCTCCACTTCCCAGCGCTGTGTGTTTTGACTGACAACCGTTGTAAACTTGAGTACAAAAGATGCGCCCTCCAGCCCCTAAATGGGCTACTTTTCGCTATGTGTTGTCTGAGTGAGGGAAATGCACCTGTGAGTCCAAATGGGCACTTCACATTTCCATATTTGAAAACGAATGTAATTTACAGTATCAACATTTACAATCGCTATGTTTGATTCACAGGATGACATGTGTTCTACCCTGGGTTGTCCTGAACAGAATGAGCCTTTGTTGTATTTGTGAAGAAAATTAGCCACGGAACATGCACTTGAATGCAGTCACGACTTAATTCTATGCGCACCAGAATTACACTCTGTCTTAATTACACTCTGCCTTTTGAAAGCCTAACACTGTAAGACCATATTTTATAACTTTGATAGCCACGTTAGCAATAGAATAGGCTTTCAAATGACACCCACCTGACACAGATTGCAACTAATAATGGAACATTTTTGGATTGCATAAACAGTAATTGTGTGATGGTGGGGACGCAGGGATGTGTACCAAACAAAAGACGACAAGGGCACTGTTGAAGGGGTCAACGGTCTTAGCGATTTAGCTAATAGCGGAGAGCAGTGTCTATCTAGGCCATTGTGTGTATCTCACCTTTGTACTTGAGGTGCTGCAGGATGGGGATAATAGTCTCCAGTGGAATGCTGTGGGCCAGGAAGAGCTGCCAGGCACTGTACTGCTCAAACGTCTCCCATTCCAGAGACTGGACTGTAGGGCAGAGACAATATTTCTTACAGTGAGACAAGCACACAGTTCATACACATGCACTATGAATCTGTTTTTCTCTATCTGTGTGTGTTTTTGGTGTGTGTGTGTGTGTGTGTCTGACATTATATGTGACTCACTGAGGATATTGAGGACAGAGTCCTTGCGGAACATCACCAGATTGCCAATCATCACGTGACACATCAGCTCCTGAAGCTGAAAGAGACAAAAAGAGTTGGGGGGGTGGAATGGGAGGGTTGAAGGAGAAAAATACTATGCAGTATTGTATATTTTTGTGTGTGTGTGTGGTTAAATTACCTGTGTTGAATCGATGACTGCTACAATCATGTTGAGTAGCTCTCCACTGCGCAATGTCTCATCTGGGAACTACAGAGAGAGGAGGGAGATATAGTGTAACAGTGCCTTCAGTACTTACACCCCTTGACCTTTTCCACATTTTGTTGTGTTACAAAGTAGGACTAAAATGAATGTCATTTTTTGTCAACAATCTACATAAAGTGGAAAAAAAATCCTAAAAAAAAATAAAAAAAACACTACTATATCGTGATTAGATAGGTATTCAACCCAGAGTCAATACATGTTAAAATCACCTTTGGCAGCGATTACAAGTCTCTAAGAGCGTTGCACACCTGGATTGTACAATATTTTTTACACCTGAACTTATTTAGGCTTGCCATAACAAAAGGGTTGAATACTTATTGGGTCAAGACATTTCAACTCTTCATTTGTAAACATTTTTAAAACCATGATTCCACTTTGACATTATGGGGTATTGTGTGTAGGTGACACAACATCTCAATTTAATCCATTTAAAATTCAATCTAACAACAAAATGTGGAAAAAGTCAAGGGGTGTGAATACTTTCTCAAGGCACTGTAGATGTTGTCTCTGTGTGTGTACGCACCTCGGCGTAGATGGTGTGTTTGTGTGTACCCCGGCATAGATGAAGTGTGTGTACCTCGGCGTAGAAGAAGTTTGTGTGTACCTCGGCGTAGAAGACGTTTGTGTGTACCTCGGTGTAGAAGAAGTTTGTGTGTACCTCTGCGTGGTAGAAGTTTGTGTGTACCTCGGCGTAGAAGAAGTTTGTGTGTACCTCGGCGTAGAAGAAGTTTGTGTGTACCTCGGCGTAGAAGAAGTTTGTGTGTACCTCGGCGTAGAAGAAGTTTGTGTGTACCTCGGCATAGAAGAAGTTTGTGTGTACCTCGGTGTAGAAGAAGTTTGTGTGTACCTCTGCGTGGTAGAAGTTTGTGTGTACCTCGGCGTAGAAGGAGTTTGTGTGTACCTCGGCGTAGAAGAGGTTTGTGTGTACCTCGGCGTAGAAGAAGTTTGTGTGTACCTCTGCGTAGAAGAAGTTTGTGTGTACCTCGGTGTAGAAGAAGTTTGTGTGTACCTCTGCGCGGTAGAAGTTTGTGTGTACCTCGGCGTAGAAGAAGTTTGTGTGTACCTCGGCGTAGAAGAAGTTTGTGTGTACCTCTGCGCGGTAGAAGTTTGTGTGTACCTCTGCGCGGTAGAAGTTTGTGTGTACCTCGGCGTAGAAGAAGTTTGTGTGTACCTCTGCGTGGTAGAAGTTTGTGTGTACCTCGGCGTATAATAAGTTTGTGTGTACCTCGGCGTAGAAGAGGTTTGTGTGTACCTCGGCGTAGAAGACGTTTGTGTGTACCTCGGTGTAGAAGAAGTTTGTGTGTACCTCTGCGTGGTAGAAGTTTGTGTGTACCTCGGCGTAGAATAAGTTTGTGTGTACCTCGGCGTAGAAGAGGTTTGTGTGTACCTCGGCGTAGAAGAAGTTTGTGTGTACCTCGGTGTAGAAGAAGTTTGTGTGTACCTCTGCGTGGTAGAAGTTTGTGTGTACCTCGGCGTAGAAGAAGTTTGTGTGTACCTCGGCGTAGAAGAGGTTTGTGTGTACCTCTGCATAGATGGTGTGTTTGTGTGTACCTCGGCATAGATGAAGTGTGTGTACCTCGGCGTAGAAGAAGTTTGTGTGTACCTCGGCGTAGAAGAAGTTTGTGTGTACCTCGGTGTAGAAGAAGTTTGTGTGTACCTCTGCGTGGTAGAAGTTTGTGTGTACCTCGGCGTAGAAGAAGTTTGTGTATACCTCGGCGTAGAAGAAGTTTGTGTGTACCTCGGCGTAGAAAAAGTTTGTGTGTACCTCGGTGTAGAAGAAGTTTGTGTGTACCTCTGCGTGGTAGAAGTTTGTGTGTACCTCGGCGTAGAAGGAGTTTGTGTGTACCTCGGCGTAGAAGAGGTTTGTGTGTACCTCGGCGTAGAAGAAGTTTGTGTGTACCTCTGCGTAGAAGAAGTTTGTGTGTACCTCGGTGTAGAAGAAGTTTGTGTGTACCTCTGCGCGGTAGAAGTTTGTGTGTACCTCGGCGTAGAAGAAGTTTGTGTGTACCTCGGCGTAGAAGAGGTTTGTGTGTACCTCTGCATAGATGGTATGTTTGTGTGTACACACCTCAGCGTAGATGGTGTGTTTGTGTGTACCTCGGCATAGATGAAGTGTGTGTACCCCGGCGTAGAAGAAGTTTGTGTGTACCTCGGTGTAGAAGAAGTTTGTGTGTACCTCGGCGTAGAAGAAGTTTGTGTGTACCTCGGTGTAGAAGAAGTTTGTGTGTACCTCTGCGTGGTAGAAGTTTGTGTGTACCTCGGCGTAGAAGAAGTTTGTGTGTACCTCGGTGTAGATGGATGGTGTGAGATAGCAGAGCAGCCTGATGTCGTCCTCCTGGCAGGCCTTCATGTCCATCATGAGACAGGTGTGCAGGTCTCCCAGCGCTGTGGCCTGGGCAAACGACTCGTACAGACTCATCTTCCCCATCGCTGCTTTACTGTGGTGGGAGACAATGTTACAACAACGTTAGAACTAGGTTACAGCTATGCTGCAACAATGTTACAACAACATTAGATCAAGTGATGTTAAACCAATAGAGCAGTGCGAGGGCAAAAATGTGTCCAGGCACATGTCTCCATTGACTGCTTTATCAATGTAGAAAGAACATTACCAGCAGCATTAGAGAAACAAAAAACAGTGGACGGTTTTAACAATCATTTCTAGCGGACAGCAAAATGTCTAACACACTACTCCATCAGCCTCCCTGAAACTAAGAGCTCCCATTCCTTGCCAATGCTAAGCAGTGTGGTGGACCCAGTCCCTTCACCTGGCCCTGAGGTAGTAAAGCAGGTGATAGCCGATCTTGGGCTGTTTCTGGTAGAGCTCCGCCAGCATCTCCAGCAGCACTGAGAAGCCACTGTTGTCCTCCTGCATCTGACACAGGTTCCTGAACACCAGGCACACCGGTTTACACACAGACTCCTCCAGCGACCTGGGAACACAAAACAAAGTTAATATTCTATAGACTTCGTCTTTTTTCGCATGTATACACAAATGCATGTCTTACCCCCTAACCAGGCCATGTTGACGCCATCAGAAGGCGCACATTAACTTACTCTTCTGTGATGTCGTCAGGCAGTACGTCTCCTCTGAAGTGGCCCTTGAAGAGCTCAGCCAGACAGGAGGCCAGAGTGGACATCTGCTCTGAGTCAAAGTCCTCCTGAGAGAGAGAGAGAGCAAGCGAGATGAGGGAGGAGAGACAGAAAGGGGACATCAATAAACCACAGAGAATTCCCATTTCCCCCACAAGATATACGATTACCCAAATAAATATCTGTATTTAACCACTGTTGTATATTTTCTTGCTGACTCACCTCCAGGACCAGGTCCACTATCTCCTGCATGACTTCACAATGTGCCTCTGTGTCACTGTTGGAGAGATGGGGAAAGGAAATAATGATTGAAGACCCCATTTCGATTAAGATTTCCACTGCTGCAATCAGCAATGTTGTTGCAATCAGCAATGAGAACAATTGACAGCAACGGGAGTGAATGGCTGAGAGATGAAGTATGAAAGTGGCTCTCCAAATCAAAGGAAGCAAAATGGCCGAAAGCAGCCAACCTACTCGTGAGCTAGGCAGAGGAGTGGAGCTAATGGCATTATTGTCAACATCTCTCCAATCCATACAGATCTACACGTTACCACTGAGAAAAGGGTAAAGCAGGGATCAAATCAAATCAAAGTTTATTTGTCACGTGCGCCGAATACAACAGGTGTAGGTAGACCTTACAGTGAAATGCTTACTTACAGGCTCTAACCAATAGTGCAAAAAAGGTATTAGGTGAACAATAGGTAAGTAAAGAAATAAAACAACAGTAAAAAGACTATAACAGTAGCGAGGCTACATACAGACACCGGTTAGTCGAGCTGATTGAGGTAGTATGTACATGTAGTTATGGTTAAAGTGACTATGCATATATGATGAACAGAGTAGCAGTAACGTAAAAGAGGGGTTGGCGAATGGTGGGTGAGACACAATGCAGATAGCCCGGTTAGCCAATGTGAGGGAGCACTGGTTGGTCGGACCAATTGGGGTAGTATGTACATGAATGTATAGTTAAAGTGACTATGCATATATGATAAACAGAGTAGCAGCAGCGTAAAAAGAAGGGTGTGGGGGGGGGGGGGGGCACACAATGCAAATACTGTGGGTAGCCATTTGATTACCTGTTCAGGAGTCTTATGGCTTGGGGGCAAAAACTGTTGAGAAGGCTTTTTGTTCTAGACTTGGTACTCCGGTACCGCTTGCCATGCGGTAGTAGAGAGAACAGTCTACGACTGGGGTGGCTGGGGTCTTTGACAATTTTTAGGGCCTTCTCCAACTCTTGTCACGTTCACTGATGTTGGCTTTGGCAATGTCTTATGCCAATAAGGCTAATTGAATTTAACTGAGTGAGTGTGTTTGTTAGACAAATACACGTCCCGATGTGAGAGTCCAGTCACATCCACTCTACTAACCTTCCTTTCTGTAACTGCAACACCTTCTCCTTCATTGTGTCGTCCAACTGATCCACGAAGGGAGTGATGTCAGCGGGCTCCTCAATAACGGCCTCTTTGATTGGGTGGAATCTGAACTCCCGCTTTTTATTGCCTGTAATAACCCAAATGAGAGGTCAGCCAATGACTTGATGTGGATGAATACGAAGCAGAGTGAGGCCCTAATATGTTTCCAGTCTTTTGAATTCGATTATGAGTTTCGAAATTGTTTTTCAAATGCAAGTTTCTGATTTGGCTTCATCTAAGATAAAACTCAGTGTTAAGGCATTATGGTTCATCTATGTTAAAAGAGGGCTTCATCTATCGAAGGCAAAACAAATCTAACGGGGTGATAATCTGAGTTGAGATGATGCTAGTGATAGGCCTGGTCCTAGATCTGTTTGTGTCGTCTATCCAACTCCTATGGTCATTGTCACCCATAGGAGTTGGCAAGGACAGACAGATTTGGGAGCAAGCTAGATAATGCTCATTTGGTGTAAAATGCAGCAGAATATATTGTACCCATTTAAGTGTTGAGTCTGGTGTAGTTCAACGTTAACATGGTTCTAACATATTATCTGGTATCTGTGTTGAGTGGAGTAATAAAATCTGTCCTTCCTTACCCTCACCCTTGTTGTTAACCTCCTCCTCATCGTCGCTGAAGGCAGCCTCCGTGTTGTCGTAGCAACCATCCTCCTTGTCAAGCAGAACATGATTGTCCATCTCCAAGGAAACAGACTCCTCCATTTTCACTGAGGAGCAAAGGGTGATCAGACGACATTGTAAAGTAGAGGCAAGCAAACACAGGAGGTTCTCAAATAAAGGCAACACTGGAATAACAGTGTAATGCATACACATTTAAAACACCTGCATATTATTTTCCTGGATAACCTAATTCAAAATCAAAATTTAATCATCCAATATTTAGTGGGGACAATTTAAGTTAACTGTTAGTTGCACCTCAACGCAATTCAATAAAGTCGTATTGAATTGAAAACGGTGGAACATTCAACATTCATGGAACTTTTCTAGGTAGAACATTCAGCCGACACGTTTATCCCAAGCCACTTCCAGTTGACACATAACAGCCTCTGCTCTTGGACTAGGGCTTCCCTAGTTTCCCTACTGTTACTCGAAATAGGCTAGTTTCAACTCTACACATTATACCATGAAGCATGATTGAAAAAGGTTGCTTCTTTCCAAATCCCTCCATCAAATGTCTTTGGGTGTTATTGTGCATGTCTGGGGAAGGATGGTTGAAGAGAAGGGATGTTTCTTTTGCATGTGAGTAACTGTAGTGAGCCTTGTAAAGAAATTCATCTTCAAGGACCACCAACAGTGTTCATTCATTCATTCATGTTAACAAATAAAAGTTGAATTACTTTCATTTGCACCTTCATCCCTTCCCTCAGTAGGAGGTGAGGGAGAACTGCAGAACTCTGCGAAGCGTTCCCTCAGCATGGAGCGCAGCTCCCGATCCAGTTTGGGGTTGTCAAACAGAGGAGCTAGATGACTGAGGGAGGAAAATACAGACCGATTAGGGGGTTAAAATAAGGGCGATAAAGATTCACTGACATAAAATGTAATAAAATCAAATCACTCATGATACCAAAATCACTTGATCAAAAATGTAAAATCTGCAGAGGTTCAATTTAAATGTTATATGTTTTTTTATGTACAACTGTGTCCAATGTCAAATATATCCCATGATGGCTGGTGGTGGTGGGTGCATGAATGTGTGCGAGTGAGAGAGAATGACTCACGCCAGCACTCTTTTCTCCATGATGAAGGTGAGAGAGTTGAAGACACCCTGCCGCACCTGCCCCTCCAGAGGGGGGAAAAAGTGAGGGATGATCTGTGAGGGAGAAAGAGGGGGGGAAGAGAGCAAAACAGAGTAGGATCAGTTGAAGGAAAGAGAGAGAGTTTTTTTTTTTTTGATGAGTCAAGCATCTGCGCAAACGCCAAAATACCACAACTTCTCTAAAGCATGGCACAACTAACACCAATGCAAGGTATCATTAAACTTCCTCACTGCTGTAAATGTACCATTCGCTTCCCAAGTCAGACAAAACGGGTGAATACTAGAGGTCAACCGATTATGATTTTTCAACGCCGATACCGATTATTAGAGGACCAAAAAAGGACGATACCGATTAAACGGACGATTTTTACATATATATTTGTAATAATGACAATTACAACAATACTGAATGAACAATGAACACTTTTATTTTAACTTAATATAATACATCAATAAAATCAATTTAGTCTCAAATAAAAAATGAAACATGTTCAATATGGTATAAATAATGCAAAAACAAAGTGAAGAAAGTAAAAGTGCAATATGTGCCATGTAAAAAAGCTAATGTTTAAGTTCCTTGCTCAGAACATGAGAACATATGAAAGCTGGTGGTTCCTTTTAGGTTGTAGTTATTATAGGACTATTTCTCTCTATACCATTTGTAATTCCTATACCTTTGACTATTGGATGTTCTAATAGGTACTTTAGTATTGCCAGCCTAATCTCGTGAGTTGATAGGCTTGAAGTCATAAACAGCACAATGCTTGAAGCATTGCGAA
The DNA here is from genome assembly GCF_002021735.2 of Oncorhynchus kisutch. Taxonomy (NCBI): domain Eukaryota; kingdom Metazoa; phylum Chordata; class Actinopteri; order Salmoniformes; family Salmonidae; genus Oncorhynchus; species Oncorhynchus kisutch. The sequence continues at coordinate 57,867,280 of NC_034187.2, forward strand.
GAGCTGCTGTCAAACGCAGGAAAGTGCTGTTTGAATGAATGCTTACGAGCCTGCTGCTGCCTACTACCGCTCAGTCAGACTGCTCTATCAAATCTTATACTTAATTATAATATAATAAACACACAGAAATACGAGCCGTAGGTCATTAATATGGTCAAATCCGGAAACTATCATTTCGAAAACAGCGAAGTAGGCTGTGATTCAATGATAAATTAACAGGCACCGCGTCGATTATATGCAACGCAGGACAAGCTAGATAAACTAGTAATATCATCAACCATGTGTAGTTAATTAGTGATTATGTTATTAAGATTGATTGTTTTTCATAAGATAAGTTGAATGCTAGCTAGCACCTTACCTTGGCTCCTTGCTGCACTCGCATAACAGGTAGTCAGCCTGCCACGCAGTCTCCTCGTGGAGTGCAATGTAATCGGCCATGATCGGTGTCCAAAAATGCTCATTACTGATTTCTATGAAAACTTGAAATCAGCCCTAATTAAATTGGCCATTCCGATTAAATCGGTCGACCTCTAGTGAATACGGCAGGAAATGTCAAAACATCTCTTCGCTCTCTAATGCTTCGCTAACACACTGAGCATGAAGCACATGTCAATAAAGTCTATTCCACTTTGAATAGCTAAAAAAGTGGTACATTCACCACAGTTAAGTGATCTGAATGAGCTCCGTTGTGTAATGTGTGCACCCACTCACCCGACACATGAAGTCCAGGAGAGTGGCAGTGATGGCTGGATGAGGCTTCATGGAGTGGTGCATCACTAAGATGGCCGGCTCTGAAAGAGGGAGGGGGAAGAGAGAACGGATGGGTCAACCATGAAAAGAGAAAGAGACAAAAGTGCATTCTGTGGCGGATAGAGAAGGTGATAGCAGAAATGCGTCCATCCTGTAACCTCTGTTCCAGTTTACTCGTTATTCTAATATACCACTAACCCAACACCCGCATGTTTTCCCTACTTCTAAACATTTAGCTGAGCACATTGGCCCCTTACTCTACACACGAAGAGATACAGGTAGTGGTTTCTGTTCCCCCGTCTTACCTATGTTCATGATGCTGTCCTTCTCTGGGCTGAAGAAGAGCCAGTCGTAGAACAGGGCAAGCTTGGCATTCGAGGCCGCCACGTTAGACTAAAGACGCAAGTAATAAAACATTTAAATATTTCAATGTAATTACTATTTTACAATTATCTGTATGGGTAAAATCCAGGTAAATAGTTGTAAATACGAGGTAAATTCAAAAAGCTTTATTGTTTACTAGATTAACATTAGACAGAAAATAATCTTGGGCATACTATAAAATAAATCATTACTCATCTTTGCATTAATGTGCCTTAAAGTTATAACCAATCTTTGCCCTGCCCCTTACCGTGCAGGTGGTGAGCAGCCAGCCAATGATAGCCCAGCGGGGCAGGATGTCAGAGCTTAGCACCTCATTGGATGGGTGCACCACGCCGCAGATGTAGCGAATCAGGTCACAGCGCAGCGACTGGCTCTCTGCCGTGGACAGGTACTGTCTCTGGAACCAGTCCTGGTAGCGCTTCTGCTGGCCAAATCGCACCTACAGGGAGAGGATAGGCATAAAGGAATGTGTATGTGCATGTACTTTGTGTGTGTACCGTCATGAGATGTGTTGCAGTGTGTGTGTGTGTACCATCCTGAGATGTGTTGTAGTGTGTGTGTGTGTACCATCATGAGATGTGTTGTAGTGTGTGTGTGTACCGTCCTGAGATGTGTTGTAGTGTGTGTGAGTGTACTGTCCTGAGATGTGTTGTAGTGTGTGTGTACTGTCCTGAGATGTGTTGTAGTGTGTGTGTGTGTACCGTCCTGAGATGTGTTGCAGTGTGTGTGTGTGTACCGTCCTGAGATGTGTTGTAGTGTGTGTGTGTACCATCATGAGATGTGTTGTAGTGTGTGTGTGTGTACCGTCCTGAGATGTGTTGTAGTGTGTGTGTGTGTACCGTCCTGAGATGTGTTGTAGTGTGTGTGTGTACCATCATGAGATGTGTTGTAGTGTGTGTGTGTACCATCATGAGATGTGTTGTAGTGTGTGTGTGTACCATCATGAGATGTGTTGTTGTAGTGTGTGTGTGTGTGTGTGTGTGTGTGTGTGTACCGTCCTGAGATGTGTTGTAGTGTGTGTGTGTACCATCATGAGATGTGTTGTAGTGTGTGTGTGTGTGTGTGTGTACCGTCCTGAGATGTGTTGTAGAGTGTGTGTGTACCGTGTTGTAGTGTGTGTGTGTGTACCGTTCTGAGATGTGTTGTAGTGTGTGTGTGTGTGTGTGTACCGTGTTGTAGTGTGTGTACTGTGTTGTAGTGTGTGTGTACTGCCCTGAGATGTGTTGTAGTGCGTGTGTGTTTGTGTGTACTGTCCTGAGATGTGTTGTAGTGTGTGTGTGTGTGTATGTGTTTACCCTGGAGGTCATGAAGAGCAGTTTGGTCTCCATGTCTGGTGTGAGGCGACAAGCCAGGAACTTGCGGGATGTGCGAGCGGTCAAGAGCTGCAGCAAACCTATAGAACGAGAGAGAGAGAGAGAGAGTTAGAACTGAGCCACGGGTCTCACACACAGAAACACACAGACCCACCCCTGCTTAACGACACTCTCTTACCCTTACCAGTGAACTGAGGGCTGAGGGCCTGGGGGTTGTGGAGCAGGTCTTTCCACAGTAGCTCCATCTCTGGGATCCGGGCCACGATCTGCAGCAGACGCACCAGGTCTCTCCCAATGATAAAACACTCCATAAACTAGACAGGGATGAGGGGAGGAGAGAGAAAGAGGGGAATATGTCATTACATTCAATTATTGAATTGCTGTGTGGAAATTCCCCATTGTCAAACCTAGATACAGTATAATAAGTTTGTCTGTGTTCTTGGGCATATACGATATGACACAAATCCTCTTTCTCATCTGTCCTCAAGACTCCATACGCATCTTCGCTCCAAATCTACTCCGCCCTCATTCCCTTACTCACTATATCGCTCTTCTCCTTACCTTGCGTATGCCATTACATCATTCCCTCCTTCATTCCTCTCCTCCCTCACCTTCTCTCGGAGCAGGCCGATACACAAGTCAACCTCCTTCTGTCTGAGGACCAGCAGTGCCGGGGTGCCGTGGTCCACGATGAGGCGCAGGTAGGTGTACACGGACATGGCTATCAGCATGCCACTCTTCAGCACCCACTCCCTGAGAGACGACGAAGAGACAAGAGACGATTGTAGTTCTTGTAGAGAGACTGTTGTGCGCTAAACCAAACAAGTCCAAAGTGTGAGTGTGTTATAAACCTAGAGTTCAGGCGGTCCTTCACGCTTCAGCGAACCAAGGAAAGGAGGGGTGCTTAACAACAATGACAAATTTCCGAGAAGAGCACACAAAGTAAAACTCCCACAGTACTAATATGAGCCAGAAAGGAGTTGGAGCACTCAACAGAAATCACTTCTTCTGGCAGTTTTTATTGCTAAGCCCTTCTCATGTATTGTGAGCCTACTTCAAAGCATGACATATTTAAAAAATATATATAATAATAGTGTGTGATACGTTTTTTGCCTTATGAACCAGTTTGACTTTTATTGCATGACAATAATGGAGCGAAAGAGTGTTTCCTGTTGATCGCTCTCCAACACACCTTTGATCCAGCAGTATGTCCAGAACATTCTCAGCCAGCCACAGGTTCTTACTGGTGATGTCTCCTCCTGGACACAGGAAAACAAAAATCCAGAGATGCTCAATCAAGCAAAACAACACAGAGACTACAGACAAAAGGTGAGGAAGCCATTTTGTCTTGACACAATTTAGACGCGAGAGGAACGGTGAAACAAGACGCTACTCAAAGCAGTGAAACCAACAGTACACAGTGAATGGACTGACCTGCGATCTGCTTCATAAGGGTCATGAGGACGCCGTCCGCGCCGATCACGCCACTCTTCACAGCTCCCTCACCAACCACACCAACTGAAGGGCGAGATCATTAGTCAATCACTTACTCATTAGAAAACATCCACATGTGTATTGTGTCAATAAAGCTAACTGTATTGAGAGCACGAAAACGGTTTCTGCCTTTTCTACATGGAGACAAACTGTTGACCTGTGTGCGGCACACATCCTGCAGCTTGAGGAACTTCTCCATGAGGATCTGGTTGATCTTGATCAGGATCACGTTCATGCCGTCCCTATTCACCAGGGTCAGGTCTCTGTAGCACTGTGGAGAGTAGAGTCAAATACAGTAGATTAGAAACTGGGTGGGTTGAGCCCTGAATGCTGATTGTCTGACAGCCGTGGTATATCAGACCGTATACCAAGGTTATGACAAAACATTTATTTTTACAGCTCTAATTATGTTGGTAACCAGGTTATAATAGCAATAAGGCACCTTGGGGGTTTGTGATATATGGCCATATACTACACCTCCTCTGGACTTATTGCTTAAGTAGAATATAGTAAAGTAGAGAATATGTCTTTATATACCAAAGGCTAATTTGCTTTGCAGCATATGGACATACTGTACAGTGTCCATACAACATAGTGTGATAATTAACAGGTTTGTGCCTCAATAGGGCCTACTGCATAAATAGTGTAATGTGGATTCAATTAAACTGAGCACCCAGACAAGCATGTTCAGGTGACAAGGATTTAGAGAGGCCACAGGAATACTATAGAAGTTTACCATTCTTTTATTTTATTGTTTAATGGACAGTGAAAGTCAGAATGCAGAGGGGAGACGGATACAGAGGAAGAGAGACAAGAAGGGGCGAGAGGATTCATACCCAAGCTCCAGGGGTATGTGTGCTCCGGAGTATGTAGAGCTAAACACTACACCAGACTCGGGCACATTATTTCAAGAATGGTGAAATTATTCTTATCGATTTTCCCAAGTCGTAATTCATAAAAGCCCAAACTGTCCCATTCTATAGTACCTTATGGTGGAAATGTTGATGTGTCATCATAAGGTATACTGATCATATACAGTCTGAAGGTGTGTGTTTATAATACCGGTGTTAGGGGGTTAGGAAATGAAATGTGTATCAAGTGTGTGTGATGCAGGTGGTCACACACAGTGGTTTTGGAGGCTGCAGTGTGTGCCGTATAGTGTTGTGTGTGTAATAAATATGAGTGTCTGTACTGTGTGTGTGTGTTCTGTTCGCATGACAGCCACAAATGTAAAATGTGTCAATATTGACAAGAACAGTGAAGCTTCAGAGTATAGCATGAACTTTGTGAAGTGTTTGCAGCGTATGTGATGTACATATTGGGTTGTGGAGTATGTAGAGTGTATAATCCCATTCATATCAGGGAGCCTAAAATATTTGAGGTATTAGGGTTGGAATTACATGCTGGGCATAAGTGTGGATAACGCACACTATTTTTAGTGCACTCACAAGAATCACTATGTAAGCTAATTCAAACGTTTGGTGTCTGTATAATGAATGCAATCAATGGTGCTATGATCATGAGGGCTTTCCGACCCTCTTGGTTGACCCGGAGTCTCCCAGAATTGTCTTTTGACTGCCGGCGAACAATAAAGCTATTCTAGGGTATTTTGAAAATGCAATACTGAAGGTACAGATCTTAGACTGAATTGGCAACCCCAATAATCATATGAAATGATAATGTGTATAATAAAGATGTGAGGTATGATAATGCTGATAAGGATAACGTAATAACAATGCCTACCCTCTGTGCCTGTGGAGGCTCGGTGAGCAGCAGAGCGAAGAGTCCCAGACACACCTCCTCGTGGCTGGGGGCCCTTACACACCTGGAGGATGAGGAGAATATGACAATGTTACCGTGCCACTTAATCTACCCATGATATGGCTGTAGCCTCGATTATAATGGGTCAGGTTGGCATTTATTGTCATGAATCTGGCCCTGGTGGCAGTTTGCAGAGTGGTCACTATCTGACACAGCTACAAAGTCATAAAATATGATTTTAAAACTAACCTTAAAGCCTAACCCTAACCTTAAATAAGACCATATAGACATTTTCACATTGCAGCTGGTCAAAAGCGGACCATGTGCTCTCCCAGAAGCTTGGCTGGTGCGTAAAACCTGTGAATTCAGACAAACAAAAGGTGTAATCTGTCTTCACTCAAAAAGATGTTGCATAAAGCAGACTTCATTTTTTATTTATTTTTAATGTTTTCACTGCATCAGGGATAGCGAACGCAGAGGTTTTGGCATCGCAGCCTTCTTCAGTGTGTAGGTACCATCTAGTGGAAATTGCTCAGTTCTGCCTCCAGGTCAAGATTCCCGACAATAAGCATCTACCTGCTTATCATTGTGTTGACATTGGAAGCTTTAGCCATATCAGGGATTCATGTCACTTGAACCGATTCAATTCAACATAAAAGCTGAGCCTACAGGTAGCATACGGTACATAATCCTACACTTCTCAATATGCTATGAAGCATATGTACTACGTCCTTTAACTACTCACATTTACAAATGGCATTGCAAAAATGTTTACGAGAAAGGATCAATTACAAGGCCAACTCTGATTCGTCTGACCATAGTCACATTCTATTAAGATTCAATTAGATTCTGAGGCTCAATACAAGCATGCAAGTAGCCACATCTCAACTGCACATTCTAGCATGCAGTGTCCAATC